>NC_044918.1:28576263-28625315 GCF_003576645.1 Ipomoea triloba
TTTTTTTTTTTTTCCCCCCCCCCCCCCCTCCCCCGGTAGCTCTATATTCTATATATATTTCTACACTTGAGTCCAAACATTTCCCAACCCTTCACTCCCCCCAATAAGCCTAAGAAACAAACATACGATGATGATGAGGAGTGCCCTTAGGTTAGCGTTTCGAGTAAACCCATTTTTGTTAGAACTAAGTTACTTCATAGTCCTCTCCCTAGTAGGGTTCTTGGCTTTGAAGCTTTCCAAGCCAAGACCCATCTCGTTTAAGCTCCAAGACTTGGACGTCTTCTTCACCGCCGTCTCCTCCGCCACTGTCTCCAGCATGTCCACGGTGGAGATGGAGGTTTTCTCCAACCTCCAGCTTATTTTCATGACGTTTTTGATGTTCCTAGGTGGGGAGTGTTTCACATCCTGGCTTGGGCTTCATTTGTTCAAGTCCAAGGTTTCCACCAGAGAACGAGTTTTAGAGAAAAACCCTAAGGTTGATTCTTTAAGCAGCAACATCACTACCACCACCACCGCCACTATTTCTGGTCAAGTTGAGTTAGGTTTGGTCACGAATAATTATAAGTATTACCAGGACCCGAACCCAGAAGATGCAAAGTCTAGTGTCCAAATAGAAATAGTTGAGAATAATTTTGGGTGTGTACGGGTTTTAGCGAGTGTTGTCTTGTCGTATATCCTAGTGATTCATGTTGTCGGGTCTACCTTAGTGGCCATGTACATAGGACTTGTCCCAACTGCAAAACAAGTGTTGAAACGAAAAGGCCTTGAGCTGACAACCTTTGCAGTGTTCACAACGGTTTCCACATTTTCAAACTGTGGGTTTGTCCCCACAAACGAAAACATGATTGCTTTCAACAAAAACCCGGGGCTCCTCCTCATCCTCATCCCACAAATCTTGCTGGGCAACACCCTCTACCCAGTTTGCCTTAGGCTCTCCATTTGGGTTCTAGAGAGAGCCACGAGGAGACCAGTTTTTAAGCAAATCTTGGGCAGCCCAAATGGGTTGGGTTATGGGCACTTATTCTCCGGCCGCCGGTCCGGGTTCTTGGCGGCCACGGTTTTTGGGCTCATATTTTTGCAGTTGGCGGTGTTTTTGGCGTTGGAGTGGGGCTCGGACTCCATTGCTGGGCTCACTGGTTATGAGAAGTTTGTGGGGTCTTTGTTTGTGGTTGTGAATTCTCGCCACACTGGAGAATCGATCCTGGATCTCTCTGCCCTTGCTCCCGCGGTCTTGGCGTTGTTTGTCGTCATGATGTGAGTATAGTTTCTTAATTGCGATTTCATTTAGAGCCCTGTGCTTTTGTTAATTTCGTGTAGACCCCTTGACATTCTAGCACCTACATACCGATCGGATCCAGAGGTGGGACAGCGGTCCCACCCCTCACCCTTCCCCTTCAATAGAGCAATTTTCACGGTTTTTAATAAAATTTATACCAACATGAAAGAGAAACGTAAGCGAAAGAAGATGAAAATTACTCTTACAAATGTGGAGTTTTTCCGCAAGAAAGTGGGCCCGCCACAAATTAATGCAGCTTGTATGTCGTCGCTCGTGTGAGAGTCACAAGTGTGCTCAGTGGACTCGTGTACTACACTGCATCATGGGCGCGTTTTTGGTCCTATTTACCTTTTTTAGATTTTTCTTTTTTATTTCTCTCTCTTTTCTCTCTCATCTTCACTTTCTTAATCACACTTACGAAAACTCAAAAAAAAAAAAAAAAAAACTCTACTATTGAAGATGCCCTTATATATAAAAATGAAATATGTATAAACAATCAAGTTACTATATTTTTAGGTAGTTTAGTTGGTTGTTTAGCCTTACCAACAATATTTTTTTTTTATTTTAGCTTTTTCTAAGATTTCACAATAGAAGAGGCCAGGAGCTTTATTTTAGTTTTTCTTCAACCATTCACACGGACCTTAAGTTTCAACAATAACACACTTTAAGCTTGGGCAAAATTTTGCTATAATATGATAGGGCAAAACTAGAAGATAATAGACCTAAATGTAACATATAACTAAAAGTGTTCTTTCTTTCATTTGTTTCCATGAAAATAATTTTGCTTAGACTCTCTAAAATCTCAAAATTACATGATAGACTCCTCATGCATCAACATCACCAGCCATAATCCTTAACGTATGGGGCTAGCCATTTAGGTGTCAAAGTCAAAACATAAATCACTTTTATGTTTTTCAAAAAATAGCTCAGCACTGACGAATATATCAATTGGTATTTGGTAGATACAATTTTTAAGGTATTACGGAGTACAAATTTTGATCTCATTGGATTTTTATTTTAATTCTTAACTAATAATTTAATTAATTTTAGTCCTTTAAATCTTTTTGAACGATGCAAATTCAATTCAAAATATTTAAAATATTAGGAAAAAAATTATACTTTGGACATTTTTGAACTAATTTTTTTTAAAAAATAAAAGATTAAATTAATAATCAAATATTAAAAGTGAAATTTTCATTAGAATTGCAGCTCAACCATAAGAAAAATCTCCAAAATTTGAAGTTCGTTAAAAACTGCATGCCAACATATATTGGTTCGTTGGTAATTATTTATTTTATTTTTTTTAATGAGTTAAAAATCAATCTTACAAAGAAAAAATAAAATAATATATTCTGCATGAGATGACTGTTACGTACTAATATTTGTAATTATTAATTCCAACCCAATTATTATATAATTTTGGATATTATTAATTAATAGTATCCCTTTACAACGTCAGTTAGCAAACAGCTACTAACTGATATGGTGTGAAACATAAAGTATTACCTTCAAATCATATGTGGTTTCTGTGCTGTGTGAAATTGACCTTAGTGGATATAGTTTTCAATTGTGAGTGGAAGATTGAATAGAAATATGATTGGACATTATGGACGATTAACTCCTTTCCTCCCCTGGCCTAAAACACTTCATTCATTTTAACAAATAATTAATTCTCCAATAATATAAGTAATATTCATTCTAGATAACTTCAAAACCATATATTCTCTCGAAATTCTAAGTATAGGTAACAAGTGGTTAACGGGAATTCAAAACTGAGTTTCAGCCTCACAAATCACAATAGAATTATTATTATTTTTTAAAAGAATTTTGGCCACCCATCGATAAAAAAAAAAATTTGGCAACCATCACCCGTCATCATTTATAGCTAGCCATCCAAAATTTTTTTACAACCTTTAATTTCTAAATAATCAATATTACTCACCACTTCTATAAGTTGTCAATATTACTGATGAACATTTTTGTGAATTTCAAGAAAAATGGGAAGATGGTTGCATTAGGGCTTTGTATTCTAGCATACTAGAATTCATTTTTTATTTTTCTTTTTATATTATTAGGAATATTGTCATATTTCATTACTATCCGGGAAAATTGCGTCTTTCGTCCTTAAGTTATATGGTAATTACATAATTCGTCCCTAAGTTATGGTAATACTCACCTTTCGTCCCTAAGTTCTCATTGGCGTTGCACTTTTCGAACCTGAGTTATTCAAATTGCAAATTTTGTCCCTAAGTTATCATTGCGTTACACTTTTTGTCCCTAACATAAGTGTGCAAACTTCGATAAATTTTCGTTTAAAAAATTTTTAATCGAACTTTTCCGGTTCAATGCCATTTTTTTAACGAAGTTTACTGGAAAAGTTCGATTAAAACTTTTTTAAAACGAAAATTTACCGAAGTTTGCAAACATAAGTTAGGGACGAAAACTGCAACGTAATGATAACTTAGGAACAAAATTTGCAATTTGAATAACTCAGGGACGAAAAGTGCAACGCAAATGAGAACTTAGGGATGAAAAGTGAGTATTACCATAACTTAGGGACGAATTCTGCAATTACCCTAGAACTTAGGAATGAAAAATGCAATTTTCCCTTACTATCTTAATAATTAGAACTTTTGTATCTTTATAAATACATATTTTCATCATGAACCTCAAACATCATAAATTGATCAATAATAAAATCATTCCCAGAAGTTCAGAACTATTATTCTCATATATAGGTTGGAAATCAAATTTCTCACGGCAAATCTTAAATTTTAGATTATTGAAAATATTAAGTACCAACTTATATTTTGAAGATTTACGTACACATTTGATGTTACTTCAGGTCTCCTTATATGCGTGTTTGGTAATTTAATTATGTTTTTCTTTTCAAATTAAACAATACTAGGGATATGATAAACCATGGCCATATTAATAAGTGGTGGGGTTTGGACTTTTTTAAATCAATATGATAGAGTAAAATAATAATATTATTGAAGAATAATGCATAAGATAACTATAAACATTTCATGCATCACTAGTAAATTATTAGTAATCAATTATAACCAATTGCAATTTATAAATAAACAAGGACTAAATGCACATGCACTAACAAAAACGATACCTAAACACTCCACTTAAAGATTGCTCTTAACTTTTATGGTAGTACTGAAATTTCATATTTGCAATAATTATAAAATAAATCACACTCTTAAAGTATTTTAATAATTATAAAATTGATATTAATTTTTTTTTTTACTAAAATTCACATCCATTGATGAACACCGGTGACGACTGATGAGATCAGTCTTCATTTTTTACAAGAAAATTATGTCTCATTTAATTTTGCCTATATATTACATTTTGTGCTACTAATTTAATTTTAGTATTGTAATTAATTAATATAGATTTAATACTTATCATTAGTAATATATCCACAGTATTGAATTTTCAACTCTAAATTTATTTTTATTTTGTCACAGGTATCTTCCGCCGGATACAACATTTTTTCCCATTAGGGATGAAAATAACAATTCAAAAACAAAAGGATGTAGTCCAAAAAAATTTAGTATTATTGAAAAAATATTGTTATCACCGTTGGGCAATTTAGCCATCTTCATAATCCTCATCTGCATCACAGAAAGAGAGAAAATGAAGGAAGACCCTCTCAACTTCAACGTCCTCAACATTGTTGTTGAAGTCATCAGGTTTGAATCTTAAACTAAATAACCTTTCCCCGGCCCCTTTTTTGTATTATTATTTGGAATCAAATGCGGACAGACCTTCTCGCGTGGACGTGCGAACAAATTTGATTCGTCCATCGATCAAAGGCTGAAAATTAATTAAAAGGACAAAACGGGTTGACATTTCTGTAATTACAATTGTGCATTTGAAAATACTTGGCAATACATTTAAAAACTCTTGTGATGATAAGGGGACGAAAATGATGAGAATCAGGTACTGTCTTCCATGCACTCAAAGCATTTTGAAATGCACTGTAAAGCATTTCTAAATATACAGACGGGAGAGGAGGGTGATGGGAATCAGGTAGTGCCTTTCGTGCACTCACAGCATTTCCAAATACACTATCAAACATTTCTAAATGCATCGTCAAGCATTTCTAAATGCACAATTACAATTATAAAAAACTACAAAAATGCCACCACGTTTTCCTTATTTTCATTGATATTCATCAGCCTAGCTTTGATCAGATGAACGGAAAAAATTATCTGCATATTCACACCTGAGATGCTGTCCACGTGTGAACCTCACACTATTGTCTCACATTTATTTTGTGCGTACGTGTTTTGATGTCAGTGCATATGGGAACGTGGGGTTTTCCACTGGATACAGTTGTGCGAGACAAATAAAAGCTGAGGGCCAATGCGAAGATAAACAGTTTGGGTTTGTTGGAAGATGGAGTAATATGGGAAAGTTGATTCTTATAATTGTCATGTTTTTTGGAAGGCTTAAGAAGTATCACATGAAAGGTGGCAAAGCATGGAAATTATCATAAGTTCTCACACTTATCATGTCCATGTGTAAGCAGTGCGATCCACATCCAGTGATATGATGTTACTTGATCTATATGCATATGCATGGAGTTGTTATACCGTGGCCTAGACCTTAGTCTTAAATTATGTATTTTTAGATTTTAGTATGTATTAGAATTGTGATGAACTTCAAGTCTATAATATAAATTGTGTTTTTAAGTCAAAACATATATATTGTGTATGCTAACATTGTGTGTTCATAATATATAAATTGTGAATTTTTAAAAATTGTGAACATTAAAATTTTGAGTCTATCTTGTAACGTGGATTCGGGTCCACAAAATAATTTGCAATATGCATGGGGATGGGGCTCACAATTTCAAATCTTTACCCAGCCCAGCTACATGTATCAAACAATAAATGTATTCAAATAAATATTTCAAAAATAAATGTTGTACTCCTTTTTTTTTCTTATTTATTAATATTCATTTTTTGGCCTGTTAATAAAACACTAATTTTATTAGTTTCTCGTAAACTAAGCAACTCTACAATAAGTCAAGACCTTGTGGTCTAATGGCACCAATTACACTTTCATATGAGAGATTATGAGTTCGAACCTTAGTCTTTGCTTTGTAACAAAGTCAGTAATACTTAAAAAATAAGAGTTTATTATCAATTTGGTCCTCGACAAATTTTCTTGCCCAATTAAGTTCTAAGACTTTAAAAAATTTAACCATTTTGGTCCTCCGTTTGATATCTGTTAAATCGGAACCAAATTGGTAATTTTATTATAGTCAAGGGACCATTTCAGTCAAAAATTAATTACCGAAATTATCAATTTGGTCCCAATTTAACGGTTGTTTAACACCAAAATAAACAGATGACCAAAATGGTTAAATTTTTCAAAATTTGAGGACTTAATTAGGCAAAAAAAATTATCAAGAATTGAATTGATAATTTTGCAATAACCGATGGACTATTTCGATAATAAACTCTAAAAAAAAAAAAAAAAAAAAAAAAAAAAAACTTTATGGCTGACGGAGCCACGGGCCCGTGCACCCAATATTTTTTTTTCTTTTAAATAATAATTAGTCCTAGGGGAGAGCACAACCCAACCAACTTGCTAAATCCGACCAACGCGTTATTCGTTCAAAGCGAAAGTGCGAAACCAAACTGAGCATAACCCGTTACAGCTAAACCGACCCAAACGAAGAAATTAGCAAATTTTGTATATTCTGGTGGGGGATTTGGTTGGTTATTGCATATGCTTGCAACTTGTTAAATTGATGAATGCTTTAAAATTAATTGATTAAATATTTTTAGACAAATGGACAAATGTTACCAACATAATACTTAAAATTAATGAATTCATGACTTACGAATACTAAAATATGTTGCTAAATTGTGTAAACACCAAATTATTTATGAGAGAAATATTATTAAAATTCTAAATACATTTTGTATAGCAGTTTAATTACATGCAAAAAAAATTTTGACGGTAAAAATGGTTATCGGAGTAATATTGATAAGTAAGTAAGAATAGTTTGAGTACAAATGTTTCAGTACAATAGACAAGTGAGTAACAATGCCACAATGTAGATCTGTGTACTTAGTGAGAGTGCGTGATTTGAATACAGTGTAGTAGTGTTGTGTATCATGAACCAAAAGTTCCATCCTCTACTACAAGTCCGCTACTTATACTATGGTTGCAACGGCTGTTCCTCTAATGAGTGTAACGGAGTGCTAGTAATGGTGAGCTGCAATGAGTGCTGGGTCGTGATAATGGAGAGCCGTTGGAGTAATTATCATCCCATCAATGTGTCGTCTTTGTGTAACGGGTGACCGTTTGTTGCCTTTGGGTCAGTGCTGATGATTCGGGTCGGGTACTGAAGCCCAATTATCCTGTCACCAGTCTCCCCACTCCTTAGCCAACGAGAGTGGTTGAGGTGGTTTCGGAATAATGACGTGTGTAAAAATTGTTTTTTTTTCGAACGGTAAAAGAATTGTAGCCGAGGTGAGGGCGAGGCCTCGGCCACTGTGGCCGAGGTGCGGGACCTCGGCCATGGGCGAGGCTGCCTCGACCAATCTTAGCCGAGGTCAGGCCTCGACCAAAGTTTGGCCGAGGTCAGGCCTCCGCCAATTTTTTGCCAAGGTCAACCTTGGCCGTCGAGATCAAGCCTCGGCCGATTTTTGGCAGAGGTTAGCCTCGGCCAATTGTTGGCCGAGGTCGCGCCTCGGCCATGATTTTTGATTTTTTGTGTGTGTGTGTGTGTTTTTTTTTTTGTGTTTTTGGTCGTTCTATGTGCGAGCTCACTTCGACCAACCGTAGGCTCGGTCAAAGGTCAGGTAGCTAGCGAGATCTGATCTCATGTTGGCCCTAAGGGACTAGAGTGTGGTGTTTTCGTAGCAAAGTCTTAAGCTTTACCCAGAAAACCCCCTCCCGTCAGGTAGCTAGCGAGATCGGATCCCGTGTCAGCCCTAAGGGAATAAAGTTTTATTTTATTTTATTTTCACGGAATTTGAGAGGTAACGCCACTTGAGGAGGTGACGCTGCTTGAGGAGGTGACGCCACTTGAGGAGGTGACGCTGCTTGAGGAAGTGACGCCGCTTGAGGAAGTGATGTGATTTTATGCTTTTTACTTGTCTTAGGTTGGCCGAAAAATTGAACAAGGGACAAAATAGGGAAGAAATTGAATAGGTATGCACAAATTTTGAAAATGTTGATACTCAAATACCTAATTTGAGAGGGTATCATAGTTAAGGAAGTAATAAAAAAAAAACTTTTTTTTAATCCTCTCAAAAGCTTTTCAAAAAATCCAAAATAACACTAATTTAATTGTAAAATATTACATATTTTTTCACATAAAAAAAGAGTCATTACCATTTTTGGTCCTATTGTTATTGTGACATTGCCAATTTTAGTCAACTTCCTTAATTTTTGCCACATTATAACCACTCTTTTTAGGGTATTGCCACTTTTGGTCCATCGTTAGATTATCCGTCCAGGAGCCGTCAAATTGAGGGGTAGAATTGTCTTTTCAGTATAGGGTCGTCGTCTCCTTTACATTAGCCCCATTCCGCTGGTTTAGTTTACATAGTTTCAGCTTCATCTTCATGGAGACCTAAATGTGTTGTCCATTAGCAGCTACAATATCTCGTCCTTAAGATTGAGATCCAATGGAAAGATGCAAAGGAGAAAGCTTTAATTTTTCGAGTTCTTCAACTAGAATGAGGAAGTGCTACTTGTATGGAGAATGGATTTCAATTGAACAATGCGGATGTGGACAAGAAATGGGGTTGAAGACATCATGGACAAATGAGAATCCGGGTAGGAGATATTGAGAATGTGCAAGATGTAAGGTTAGTATTTTTTTTTCACTTTTTTCGAATGGGTAATTTTATTTTGGAATTTTGGCATTCGGAATTTTATTGTTCATCTTGCAAAGGCCGGGAATAATTGTAGTTTTTGTGTCAATTTTGCCAATTTTCAGGATTATTTCGGTGGGTTTGTAAGGTGGTATGATCCCCCAATTTNTACCAATCATTACAAGCAAAAAACATTCACAGTTAATCATTGTAAACCAACTAAATTAACAATAGCAACATTAGCAAAATACCAACAGGACCAACTGTTTTAGTGCATTTACAGGACCAACAGTAACAACTGTAGCAAAAATACCAACAGTAGCAAAAACTTAAAGAAACAGTAGGCTGAAACAATTCATGCATTTCATTCAATTTGCAGAGGTGAGTCCACTGTGTTGCTAAATCTTGACTTTAGATTGCTTCTTATGCCATATCTTCTCCGAGGTTGAACAGGGCTAGTCTTTGAAGCTTTGGTCACTTGAGGTGTACTTTCTGGCTGAGTGGTGTCAAGTTCCATTTGAGGTTGGGTAATTGAGATCTCTTCTTGTTGTTGAAGACCCACTACAGGTTCAGCCACATTGTCAAACATAGCTGCCACCTCAACTGCTTCACTCCAAAAATCTGGACCAATAGTGTCGTTTATACCAATTCCAAGTGGCACAACAGGATTAGAACCACCTCCTTGTTCAGTGAGAGTTGTTTGGTTGATTTTCCTTTTCCTAGGAATAAGCTTGCTCTGTCTGGCAGTAAGCTGAGTACCACATGTCTGCTTTTGTTTCCTAACTCTTGGATTAGGCTATATGAAAACAAATGAAATGGAATAAGTAATACATATACTTTCAAAATTAAAACTGAAGGCACCTCTGTACCTGTCTCTGGATTGGAGCAGTCTGGGTAGGAATTGCAGTAGGCACAGCAGTTGAGGAACCATCTCCTTTGTCAGTTGAGGTTTTTGGCTTGATTTTCCTTTTTCTTGGATTAAGCTACCAGCCAATAAATTGAATGATATAAACAGTTGGATTGAATGATATAGATAGCTGGATTGAGTAATAATAACAAATAAATTAAATGAATTATATACCTTTCTCTGACTGTTTGTAGGATCAAGATGGCATGTCCTTACATTATGACCTGCCTTGTTGCATTTCTTACAGTGTTTCACAATCACACTACGGTTCATATGCGTACCATCTTTGGTCATCTCAGGTGCTGACATCTTTCTCAACTTTTTTGGTTTGCTAGCCTTCCTTGTGTACAAAGGGGGCAGTGGTAGTTGCTTATTGGACTTAGGCCATTCACTTGGACCAGCCAATGACTTTATTCTCCCTCCATATGTGTTCAAGTAACTATTTATGGAGTAACAATCACTTACATAACGATGCACAGCACCCCCTTTACCATGCTTAAGCCATATGGCACAAATTGCATGCTTACAAGGTATTCCTGTTAAGTCCCATTTTCTACAACTACAAGCCCCCCTCAACAAATCAACACTATGTTGCTCTAAGCTCCCTAACCCTGACATACACCTAATCTCAAACAAATTTTCATCACTTTGACTCCCTAAACATCCAGCAGCAGAATGCTCAACAACAACAATTTTCTTCATAATTGTAGGGCAAAAAGGCCCCTTCCAACTAGCAGCCTTTTGTCTACTTTCAAAGAGTTTTTTCATCAACAGTTTCCTAATACTTTCTAAACATGAAATCAAAGACCGTTCCCTAGCATCTAAGATCATTGCATTAAAACTTTCAGAAATATTATTCACTAGTGCATCAGATTTAGAGAAAGGTGTGAAATGGGACCTTGACCACTCAAATGGGTGTCTCTCAGCTAGCCATTGATATGCTTGAACATCCATGTTCTTGATCTCACCCATTGCATCATTAAAACTGTTGACTGTGGTGGCCTTGGCTGCTGTCCATAAACCATCTTTCAATGCCTTGCCTACAAATCCTGCAATCTTCATGTTACCATGTAGATGCCTCACACAAAATCTGTGAGTGGCATATGGTAAGACTTCTTCAAAAGCTGGTAAAAGCCCCTTTTGTTTGTCTGCCAAATAAAAAATCAACAAGTTATAACAGTATGTTAGTATTCAGTATGAATGTATGATCAACATCATAAAAAAGGTTACCTGATATAAATGTGAGCTGTTGTTCATCTTCCCTTGAGATTTTCAGGTCCACCCTAAGTAATTCCAAAAACCAGCTCCATGACTCCTTTGTTTCTAGTTCTACAATGGCATATGCTAAAGGGAAGATGTTGTCATTCCCATCAATTCCAACAGCAGTCAAAAGTTGTCCTCCAAATTTGCTCTTCAAATGGCAACCATCAACTCCAATTATTTTCCTACAAAACTTGTAGCCTTCTTTGCAAGCCTCCCAGCAGAAATACATCCTAAGGAACCTAGCTCTTCCTTCATACTTCAAGTCAGACTCTTTCACTTTCCATGTAGTATTGGGGTTTGTTTTTTCAATCTCCAAGACATAGTCCCAAATCTTGTTAAAGAATTCAATTGCCTCTCCTTCAATAACTTCCTTAGCTTTTTTGATAGCCCTATAAGCTTGTCTAGTACTAATCTCACATTTATCATCAACATTGACTTTGTCTCTAAATTCTGAAGTGGTTCAGTTGGTGTGGTGTCCAATCTCTTGCACCCACCTCTTTGCAATCCTTGTTGATTTCACCATGGAGTTCTGAAACACCCAACCACAGCCTACATGTTCTTCATTAAAAGTAACAATTCTCCAAGACATGACATTCTTCACTTTCCAAAGATTAATCTTGAAAGGGCAACCTTCCTGTCTACATCTTACACACATCCTACACTTGTCATTCTTAGTAAACTTCAAATCCTTCCCATTATTCAATGCATAATTATGCACAGCTTGTTTAAATTTATCCTTTGTTCCCAATGTTAGGCCAACACTGAACTTTGGAGACTTCATCTCACTCTTTGCCCTAAACACGGGGAATTTAAACTGCTCATCCTCATCACTGTCTTTCCCACTGTCTTCATTCAGAAAAATCAACTCCATCATTCACAGTCTTAGTCCCAAAACCAACCCCTTTCTCAACCCCTTTCTCAGTCCCAATTCCTTCATTCACATACCCAGCCCCAGTAAATATCTCATCACTATCTACAGCAACACTTTTCCCTAACCCTGCAAACTCTACATTTGGATCGACATGACCCTCAAAGTCTAAGTCATCACTTCCCCCACTGTCATCATCATTGTATTCCCCTTCATCATATTCTTCATCATCATCTGATTGAAAATCTCCTTCAACTAAAGGTTTAGCCTCACCCTGCCCATCACCTACAACCCAAACCTCAATCAGATTGGGAAATTGTCCTATGTCACATATTGCCCAACAATCACTATCTGTCTCTAATTCAAATAAAACCCCATCCCTAGTTGGTGTAAAGTATTTAAACTTCTCTAACATATTATACCCCAATTCTTCAACTGTTTTCCTTAAAGTAATCATGCCCCACAAATCAATATCCAAATTCAAACACTCAGTTGCCCCTCCAACATATCCTATTTCATTCTTTTTAAGGCAACCACCATGCCTTAACTTCAAACAAAAGGTATCTGTTGTATTACCAAAAGCATAAACACAAAAGAACTCAGAATAAAGAATTACAGTAAAACCTTTTTTTATTATTTCTAACAGAATAAAGTAATATGTATGGGTAAAGCTCTATTTATGGGTATAGTAATATGTGGTCCACACCAACTGGTACTGCATTGCATAAAGTTCAACAACTACAAGCATGTGGGCCCCAAAATATGTTTTCATATTCCCAGTTTTCACAGATTTTCATAAACAAAGTGGGCACCACCAACCCCACACAACAAAAGCATGTTCAACAATCAATACACAACAAAGACAATGACACATATATAAATGGCCGGCACATGCACTTACTTTTTTCATTCTACACACACAAAAGTCAGAAACACATTCATGCCTCAGAACACTTACATTCAACATCTACCTAGGTTCTGAATATTAACAACAGAAAAACGTACACAAACATTCAACACTTACCTAGGTTTTTGGCGGAATCCATTCTCGTTAATCCCCTCGTTTCTCCCTACTTCCTTGCTGGTCCTTTCGAAATTGATAGAATTTCGCTTCCAATTTCTTCGAAAAGTAAAAGAGTAGTGATTGTAACTTTACATAATAAAACTTAAATCAATTTATTCTTTTTCCTTTGTCATCAATTCTACTACATGTACTCCTAAATCTTACTCCTTTAATTTTACTCCTGTGACGTGCTTGAAAGTTTTTTTTTTTTTTTTTTCATGTGAATTCCAATACAAATATCTATGTAAAGATTTTATGTGTGCGAGTAAAAATTGAGAGTAAAAAATGATAGTAAATTACATTTTCCCTTTCTCACTCTCAACCCTATTTCAATCTCTCTCAACACTATTTCAATCTCTCCTGTCTTCACTGTCGTCCAAGTCAGTCAAAAAAACTAGAAAAAGCTCATGAAAAAATCGCGGATGCTCGCCCTTGTCCTAATATGACACGTAGCATTAAAGGTTACAGTATAACAGTATTACTGGATCACTGATTGTCTGGATGGCACTCTTAATCTCTACGTACTCCCAGATGTATAGAGGCTAATAACTTTTTGATGAGATTACTTCCTCAATTCCCAAATGGAGTTGCTTCACTCTCCTTCAATCTCACCATACTCCCGCAAACTACACTCCAGAAGTTCAAACATCCGCAAAACTGGATTAAGTTTCGGATTTCCGCACAATTACTTTGCTGAATTTGGAAAAAAGGCGAGGCCTCCAGTGCTCGCTGTTAATGCGGCCATTGATGGCGGAGGTGAGTCCGACACCGCGGTGGTGGTGGAGAAGCCTCTACCGTACGGATTGCGTCGTCGTTTCGAGGTTTTATCCGGGCATCCGGCACCGTTCGGCGCCACCGCTAGAGACGGCGGGATCAATTTCGCTGTCTTTTCGAGCAATGCCACGTCGGCAGCTCTCTGCTTGATCAGTCTCGCCGACTTACCTCAGGTGATTCTCTCTCAATTTTTTATTTTTTTTTAATAAGTAAACTGAACATTTTTCTTACATAAACATATTAGAAAATAATGAAAAAAGATGATATTTTTCTTCATTGAAATGATATGACTTCAGAGTGATGGAAATCAAGGAATGTGTTGCTCTCAATCTAAACACGATTCAATGTCTGTTTTCTACTTTTGATTTTTGGTCTCAAATGTAATTTAATTTGACTAATAGTTGTCAAATTTCAAGATTGAAATGGCTTTTGGCACTAAATTGAGTGTTTTTTGGCTTATGACTACTAAAAAAGAAGATTTTTTTTTGGGGTCAAACATAAGCATTCAATTCGTCATTAATACAAGACATCTCTTTAGACTTTAGGTATTAATGAGCTACTGATTTGACTTGCATTAAGTTAAGTTGTCCTCCTAATTACTGGAAATGTCTTTCTAAATTGTTTTTCAGCCTTAAGAGTTATGTGGCTTGCTTTTCAATATGTGGTTTTGTAATTGCTTATTTACTGCTGCAGAAAAAAGTGACGGAGCAGATTCCTTTGGATCCATCTATCAATAAGACTGGAGATGTCTGGCATGTGTTTCTCAAGGGAGACTTTGATAATATGCTCTATGGCTACAGTTTTGATGGGAAGTTTGCTCCTGAAGAAGGGCATTACTTTGATTCAGCTAGGATACTTTTGGATCCTTATGCTAAGGTTAGAGTCTCATAACAGTAAAAAATTGCAGATCTCACAAACTCTTCTTCTTTAGCTGATTTTTGTTTGATTGATATATTGAATTTTTGATCTATATGTTCTTTTTTGTTCCTAACTTCTATATAGGCCATTGTAAGCAGAGCAGAATTTGGTGCTTTGGGACCTGAGAAGGATTGTTGGCCCCCAATGGCCTGCATGCTACCGTCCGCTGATAAGGTGCTTTAGTTACATTGATTGAAACTCTATGCTAGTGAATTCATTCATTCTATACTCATTGAGGTCCTAAAGATTGGTTGTAGTTGCTATTTTCAATATTGATAATCCTAGTTCTTATTAGCATGCACTCTTCCCAGGAAATGCTTTTGCGATTAAAGTATTGGTAGAACCAAAAATACATTAAATGATAACTATAGCTTCCTTTAGATTTTGATTTATTTATCTATTTATTCATTTTTGGTATGCTATATTATCTCTAATTACCAAGCTAACCTCCCCAGGCTATGCAATGCTGGACAAAATCTGGATCAAAATGAGAAAAATGAAAGTTATGCTCTGTCTTGTTCTGCCAAAATTGAAAGTTATCTCTCGATTCTAATCTCATTGTAGGACTTGGCTACAATGGTTCTATTCCTCCATTCTGTTTTGTTATTCCATGTTTATCGTAAGGACCTAGCATATCCATCTTAATAAATTCAGTTCAAGTTAGCTGTCTGAAGTACCATTATATGATAATGATTGTAGTTTATTGGTCTGTTAGCAGCATTTTCATTTTGGTTTTATTTTATTCCATAAGTAATACATTAAATTCTTGTCAAATTCATCTCATGTGTTGGGTGCAGGGTGCAGGGTGCTTAGTTGTTCTGCGCTCACACTACTTGTGAAAATATTATCAATTTATCATTTTAGTTTTTTCTTTGATTTTGGTTAGTTTGACTGGGAAGGGGATCTGCCATTAAAGTTTCCTCAGAGAGATCTTGTAATTTATGAAATGCATGTTCGTGGATTTACAAACCATGAGTCAAGTGGAACGGAATTTCCTGGTACATACCGTGGTGTTGTGGAGAAACTGGATCACTTAAAGGTAAATATTTGACTATCTGAATATAAATTTTGTATGGTTTTAGGTCATCAATTGGAAGATTTAATTCCTCAGATGTTAGAAGAATTTTTTGTTCAAATGAGGGGATCAGGGGGAATTGCAAGCCTGGGGTTGTGGGGGATTAAGGATGGGATTGGACTAAGTAAAATAACCAACTTAGTGAACTTACCACTTCTACAGGTGGCTGAATGAATAAATATATTATATAATATACTATGCTTACAGGTGTAAAGGAATAGGCAAATAAACATATCAGAGAATTTCTAAATGATTGCAATTTATTGAGGTACTGCTCTACATTTGCCATTTTGTTAAATCTGACTGTTAAGAGACTGCTTAGCTGAAGTCAGGTATTACTTGTGTGGACGGGAGTCACGGGACCACTTAATGATTTATGAATCTAAGTTGAAAAGTCACTCAATTGGGCTATAATGCACATGGGCCAAACCATACTAAAAGATTGAATCCAAACAATTAGCTAGTCTAACTCATGGCCTTATAAACCCATATAATAGACCAAAAAGGTTTTTTAGCATCCTTTCTATTATATTTAGGCTTATTGGTGGAAAAAAATCAAACCTTTATGACAATTATATCTGAACCTTTAAAATTTGGTGGAAAAAACCCAAACCTTTGTATCATGTATAGTTCAAAAAAGAAAAAGTATCTAACCCTTAAATAATTCAATTCTCTTCATTTAGGTATTAATTGATGGCTATAATTTTTGAACATGCTTTTATATATGTAAAATATTTTTTTGAAGAGTTCAATTTTGAACTTTTAATTGTATAAAGTAGACATTTTTATACATTATGTTTTTAAAAAATGATGTTACGTTGTAATTTTTTAAATAATCTGTGCACAAATTCATGAAAGCCAAGTTATATTGGATTCTTTCCTGGATTGAAAATTATAATTGTTACAAAATACTTTGTCGAAATTTGAAGGTTTTTATATAATTGATATACAGAATTGGCTATAATTGTCACAAAACACAAAGGTTTGGGTTTTTTTACCAAGTTTTAAAGGTTTAGACATTACAAGGCACAAAGGTTTGGTTTTTTCTGCCAATAATTATTATATTTATTGCTATTTTTTGAAGCTTCAACAACCCATTTATACTAATATACCTTAAGTCATTAGTCTTTTTCAATAACCTATTTTTAAGTGTTATATAAATTCTGCAGGGACTGGGTGTCAACTGCATAGAGCTAATGCCCTGTCATGAATTCAATGAACTGGAGTACTATAGCTATAATCCTGTCTTGGGTGACTATAAGTAAGACTTCCCATTTTCAATTGATGATGTGTTCTAGAGATTACGCGGTTGATAAAATTTGATAAAATTTTGTTGTAAGAACTAGTATTACTCCATAACTATTATCAGAAATTCTTTCTGGCGGAAATTTCTTCTCAACTTAAATGCTACAAGTTTTTATTTTTATTTTCATTTTTGTCGTTATTGTGCTAATTTGATAGTTGCTTTACCTTTCAATGTATTCTTTGCCTTGCTGTTCATTGTGTTCTCTTGGACCTTTTTCTGATTAGGGTAAACTTTTGGGGCTATTCAACTGTCAATTTCTTTTCTCCAATGGGAAGGTATTCATCTGCTGGGATGCACAAATCTGGTCTTGGTGCCATAGATGAGTTCAAGTATCTTGTTAGAGAGGCACATAGAAGGGGAATTGAGGTGAAAGGCTCTCCTTCCTCATCTTTCATTCATTTTTGTTGTGTTCTTCTAAACTCTTCTACTTATACTCCAACAGGTAATCATGGATGTTGTTTTCAATCACACAGCAGAAGGGAATGAGAATGGTCCGATGTTCTCATTTAGAGGTGTTGACAACAGTGTCTTTTATATGCTTGCACCCAAGGTATGTATCTTTGAATGTCAATCTTTTAATGCTTGTAACCTTAGTTTTTGGCATAAGAACCAATTTTTCTGTTCAGTTATGCCATGTGTGCTTTGGTGCTTCCTCTTTGAATTTCTCAGTAGCTCAAATTCTTTGCTTTTATTTATTTATTTATTTTATTTTTTTTTTGCCTTTGGTTTGTGGATCTGCATAGAATTTGTATTAGACTTGATTATACAATGCTGTTTTTAAGACTGATATCTTCCAGTGTTTGTAATAAATAAGCAGCCTATTTAACATAGCCTCTACAACATTATTAAGCTATAACTTTTATAGATAGGAATTTTTATTTCTTCATATTTTATGTTATTTTTATAAACTAGAATATTCTCCAGTTCTAATGGATAACAACCTAACTGCCCTGTGCAGGAGAATCACATGCCCCATATTTTGTTTTCAGTTTGTAGAAGAAAATAATTATATGGAGTATTAATATTGTTGAAATGTTATAATAATATACCTTTTATTTGTATTTTATATTTTTATATGACGTTTAAGGCAATATATGCTTTCTAATAGTTTTAATTTTTTGAGCTCATATTGGGTTTATTCAGCCCCATATCTTTTTCCTTTCAATTTCTATTTTTATTGCATTTGTAGGGAGAGTTCTATAATTATTCAGGCTGTGGAAATACCTTCAACTGTAACCATCCTGTTGCACGCCAATTTATATTGGATTGCTTGAGGTGAGTTATTCTCTGTGCCTTGTATTTGATGTCTATAACTTATCATCTAATTAGTATTTAACTACAATCTAAGAAATATCAGGAGTGTGTTTTCAGAGAAAAACTTTTCCAAAGGTGTTAATATGATAATATCTATAATTAAACTTATTGTGAATATGCCTTAGTTGAAAATTAACTGGAAATTCTAGAGAAGAAATCGCATTATGTGGCTATTGGTATTTATACAATGGGAGTTACATGGGTATTTATACAAATAGGTCTAACACTACGTATAGCCAACAACACTTTGTATCTGCAACTACCCTTTTCATTCACACTTCATTACCTTATGTGGTCTCATTATTATGCATACAACCACGTATATTATATCTGTTATAGTATGCACATTCACTTTCACATGCTTCATATTTATATCAATTTTGGGGTTGCAAAAGAGACTTTTTTGGAATAAGATTACATCTTTATCAAGTACTTCACCTCTTTCTTTTTTCCTTTTTGTACTTAAAGTATACGCAGTTCTATGAGCTGCATTTTCCCCCATGATTATTTGCATCACCTGCGTGATTGTCTGGTAAAATATCCTCAGGTTATCAGAAAACTAAAAATTGCCTGCTGACAGGTATTGGGTTATAGAAATGCATGTTGATGGCTTCCGCTTTGATCTTGCTTCCATCCTGACGAGAAGTAGCAGGTTACTGAAACATGAAATTTGTATCTCTGTTTCTGTTCATATTATGGAAAATCCTAATTCTTTTTGCGTTCAAAAGATGGAGAAAACATGTATTTTTCTTTTTTTGTTTTCCAGTCTCTGGGATGCTGCTAATGTTTATGGAAATTCAATTGAAGGTGACATGCTCACAACTGGAGCTCCTCTCTCTAGCCCACCATTAATTGATATGATTAGCAGTGATCCAATACTAAGTGGAGTAAAGGTATTTGCACACTTCCTTCTTTATTCTCCTTTGGGAACCAAAGCTTCATCTTTCATCCCCTTCTTTTATAAGAGTATCATGATAGATGTTAACCATTGATTAACAATGTCTGAGCACTTTCTAAAGTATTTTGACATAATTTTCTGCTTATCTATGCACATCTTATTTAGGTAGAAAGCCTTCATTGGTTAAATCCAGCAACTTCCTGTCTGTTCTGTAACTGTTACTAGTCTGCATTTAGGAAAATAATTTACCTTAGTTGTTAATTTATACACATTGTAAGTTGTAACTAAAATCATTACTGGCATTTCTGCATTATCATAATTCTTATTAACAAGCTAACTGAATGTACTTTTAACTATTCAAGTAGCTTATTGCTGAAGCATGGGATTGTGGAGGCCTGTACCAAGTTGGTGCATTTCCTCATTGGGGTATCTGGTCAGAGTGGAATGGGAAGGTCAGTCTCGATACAGTTATCTTGTAATTCTATCTTTGTTTAGCTTCTTTCTTTTCTTCGTGCTCCTCTTTACCTCTCTGCATTTATTAATAATTTAATTACAGTTTATTTTTTCAATGGTGTTTGTAGATGACAGTTTTTCTATAATATACATGTAGTTTATGGTGTCACACATGTATTTTCCTCTAATGTAATAAATCAACCAATAATGTCCTCTCATAGAAAGTAGAAACTGATAACTAGTTCTGTGTTTTTGTTTCTTTCAGTACCGTGACATAGTGCGACAGTTCATAAAAGGTACAGATGGGTTTTCAGGGGCTTTTGCTGAATGCCTTTGTGGAAGCCCTAATTTATACCAGGTATAATTGTAGTTAAATGCTTTTAACCAGCAGCTATAACTTTGGCAAATCAATTACTCAATTGCTGTAACTATTTTGCTATTTGTTTGTAAGGAAGGAGGAAGGAAACCTTGGAACAGCATAAACTTTGTGTGTGCCCATGATGGTTTCACTTTGGCTGATCTGGTGACTTATAATGATAAACACAACATGGCAAACGGAGAAGACAATAAAGATGGAGAGAATCACAATAATAGTTGGAATTGTGGCCAGGTAAACTGTGTTACTGAACATCTCTGTTTTACACAAAGTCCATGATCAGATACAAGATAGGTATACTAACATACTGGAGTTCACTGTGTAGAGAGGTATACTATGGAAAATACTATTAGAATTACCCAGTCTACAAATTTATAATGAATCCTTCGATGAGGCTGACATCCTTGACTCAAGTCCTCATTGACATTATAACGATGTTTTTTTACAGGTTGTATGCCATGCATTTGATCTAATCCCTGATAGTTCTTTAATTGATGAATATAACTATTTATTTGTGAAAAGTTCAGATGATGACAAAATGTTGTTTCATAAAGAAAAATCCTGGAATTGATAGATCTTTCTAGTGGAAGGTATATAGAGGGTGCCAATGAGCATCACTTGTGTCTATGAAGAACATATCCCGTTGAAGAAATTATTGTTGGGTGTAAGGATTGGCAGTGTAACACAAAGAAGATTTGTTACGGATGGTGGTTTCTTTTCCTGTTCAAAATCAGTGTCTTAGTGCATTGCTAATATTTGGCTATGGCCTACGGTTGCCTCCTAATAATGTATAAACAATAGAAATTGTATTTGAGGAATATATACACTACTGAGTCATCTACGTAATTCAGGAGGGAGAGTTTGCAAGTATCTCGGTGAAGAAATTGAGGAAAAGGCAAATGCGAAATTTCTTCCTCTGTCTAATGGTTTCCCAAGTAAGATTCTCCACTCTTTTGAAGCTCAGCAATTGAAAGATATATGTACATACATATGTGTTTGTGCATTAAAGTTTCATATTGAATGCACCAAGAATGACTTTTTTTCTTTTTTCTTTTTCTTTCTTCATTTTGGATTCCATGTTCAAAAGTAGGGGAGAGAAAGGGTAATAGTTTGTATCATTACTAGAAAGTGGACATTATTTTAGAATGGACTAAAAAGGAAAGCAGGACAAATATAATGGGATGAAGGGAGTAACTTTTTTTTCCTTGCACTTCTCCTAATTGACAAGAAAACGTGTATTTTCATTACAGTTTCTGTGAAATGATAATATTCTAATTTTGTCAATACATTCAACTATTCAAGCATTTCAACTAAAATTGCTATACATTATTCTTCCTCTATAATATTAGCCTGATATATTCCCTGATTTCGTGTTCAATTTTTTCTGGCTTTGTATATTTAACTTCAGGGTGTTCCAATGATCTATATGGGTGATGAGTATGGCCATACAAAAGGAGGAAACAACAACACATATTGCCATGATAATTATGTAATAACTTGATACCGTATTGTTCGCCTTTTATTATCAGGTGCAAATGTGCAATTCCATTTGTAATCCATCTTTCTAAGCTTTGGCTGTAGATTAACTACTTCAGATGGGATAAGAAGGACGAGTCCTCCACAGATTTTTTCAGATTTTGCTGCCATATGACCAAGTTCCGCCAGTAAGTATATTATTTTTTCTGGATTTTCAGATTCACTGTAGCTTGATCATTTGCTCACTACTGTTTGAGCTTTGCAGTGAAGCTGAGTCACTTGGCTTGGATGATTTCCCAACAGCAGAGCGGCTGCAATGGCATGGTCATACTCCAGGGATGCCGGATTGGTCAGAAAGCAGTCGCTTTGTAGCGTTTACACTGGTATTATTTTCCAAATGTTTTTTTTACAATTCCTTGTGTGGTTCTAATAATGCAATAAAGTTGTAAGCTAACAAATCTCTTATCATCTTGGTAATAAGTAAGTATCAATCATGGAGATGTTTATCGTTGACTCTGAAACTGATGGATAGATCATGTAAAAATGAATATTGCAGGTTGACAAAGTGAAGGGAGAAATATACATTGCCTTTAATGCGAGCCACCTGCCCGTCACGGTTACGCTGCCGGAACGAGGTGGTTATCGGTGGGAGCCGTTGGTGGACACCGGCAAGCAAACTCCATTTGATTTTCTTGGTGATGATGTTCCGGAGAAGAAAATAGCATTGAAACAGTATGCTCATTTTCTTGATGCCAACATGTACCCCATGCTTAGCTACTCTTCCATAGTTCTGTTGCTATGCCCAGATGAGATGATAGATAACTCCTAGAAGCGAGAGATGAGGTATCATATTTGACCTGGTATACAGTATACTTTGATGTACCGGGTGTAAATTATCGGAATGACCATGAAAAGGAGTGTGTTTTATCATATTGCACTCTTGGCCCTTTTATTTTACACTTCTCCCAAACTTTAACTCAACTCCTGTGATCAGTTGAGCTGCTCATGCAGGCTTTTATTTTACATCAAATAGGCGTTAAATGATTTTAAGAAAAATTACATTTTTGGTCCTTCAATTATACTCGTGGTACAAATTTAGTCTCTGAGTTATATGCGTGACTATTTTTAACCCTGAAGTTATGCACACAGTGATGATTTTAGTCCATTGAGGATTATTTCTACTACCAATTTGTCACTAAATAAAGTGGCTGATTTAGTCCTTCAAAGACTAAAATGGCACTCCACTATAACTTAAAGGTTTAGGGTTTAGAAGTTAACATGGTTATGCATATAATTCAGGGACTAAATCTGTAGGAGACGAGAGTGAATTCATATGAGTTGTTCTTGTTTGAGTTGCTTGACCGGACGGAGGGGAACTAGAGGATAAAAAGTTCAATTTTTCCATGATTTTACTTGCAAAAATATCAATTTCATAACTCATTAACTTGTGTTATTTCTTTCTCTTTTTTTTGGTCAATTTTGTCTCATTTTAAAACCATACTTTAATAACTTGGTCCAATTTTTTAAATCATTATGACTGGGAAAGAAATCAAAATGATTCAAAAAATTCATAATAAAATATTAAAAACAATTAATTAGATAAATGGTTCAAATAGACAACGCATTATAAATCATGCATATTATTGATATGATGTGTATAAATATTTTTTCTTTTAGTTAAATTAATTTCAATTTTTTAAAAATTAATTTGAATATGATAATACACAATAGAACTTTTATATTACATTGATTAAATGATTTATAAAATGTAAACTATGTTTTAAAATACCTTTTATACTAAAATCACAAAATATATTTTACATAAATTAATTAATTAAGTTAAACAAAAAAAAATTCCTAACTACCATGTAGTGTGATAGCATCTCAATTATCATTCCAAATGAGTGGTCATAAGTCTGGTAAAGAGTCAAAGACATTGTGGTCAAGTGGCACCCGATGTACACTACCATGTGGAAAGGAGTGGGTTCGAGCCTCAGTGAGTACTTCAGTAGTCTTCTGCTAAAGAATTGAGTATTTCAAAAAAAAAAGTTTAAATAATTTTTATCATATAAATCTCAAAAAACAATGCATGTTACAAATATCAATAGTACATTACTCAATTAGAAATATATTTCAAATTTCTAAATGACTTACAATGTACAAAGTACCTTTTATTCATGATCCACACAATTGTGTAGATCATAGTCCATGGAATCATGATAGGGCCATGGGCCAAATTTTATTGGCAGACTTTTGGCCCAAGAAGAATTAAAGGGGTCACGATGGGCTAGGAGGTTGTAAAGCATGGATGAATGAATCATGACCCAAGTATAGGGGATGATAAAGGAGGAAGGGTGGCCCAATGAGAGTGGTATAGGAGGCATGATAACCTAAAGGTGTGGGTATGAAAGACTTGTTGACCCAAGTGAGGAGAAAAGTGGGGCCAACAACCGGCCCTTCGGGCGTGGAGTGGTGGGTATGAAAGACTTGCTGATTCAAATGAGGAGAAAAGTGGAGCCAACAACCGGTCCTCCGGGCATGGAGAGGCAAGCGGGGGCCAAATGCCCATTCCCCCCTCCCCCTGCGTGACCATAGTAGGTCGCCATAGTGACGTGACGTGGCGTGAATATGTATGGAGAGGGGTGGGGAGAGGAGGTAGAGAAGGGGTGCGAAGTTTGATGCGAGGGTGAAGACACGAGGCAAGACATAGACATGTAGGTGGTAGATATGAAAGATAAACCAGGATCATACACTTGTCAAGGTTTCAACACTATAAAGGGCACACTTTCTCACTTTTGGACATTACTGTTTGATCATTACTTGACCCCTAGTCTAGTGGTGCTTGGTCCTTACTTCCTACAAGCTAGAATACCAAGTTGATTCCTAGTAGCTACAATATTGTTTCTAGTATACTACTTGGGTTATAATACTTATTATTTATTTATTCTTTGGGCCGTTAGCTAGGGTATTGTACGTACTCTTTGGACCTAGTGCCCGAGGTAATAAAATTATTATTTTCTTACCCAACATTATGTACATCCATACACGATTTATGGTGGACTTGACTTCGATAAAACTATCATTGGTGTCATTTGTAGGGATTGTTACGAAAAGTATGTATTCCTAGTTTCTACTTGTTTTGCCATTTCTCTTTATGCAACCAATCCCGAGCTACGCCAAAATGGGCGAGTCACAAAGTGAATGTTCCCTAGATCCGCAATAACGGCTTAGTCGATAGGGCGTGGGTTGGTTCGGTTCGCGAAGATCGGTTCCCCATCCAAAAAACAAAAAGGGTCTGATTGGCACCATAATCGTCGAAGGGGGTGTTACCCAGTGGTGGAGCTACATGGTAGGGTAAGAGGGCCTTGCATGGAGTTTCTTCTTTCTTTTTTGTTAAACGATTAGCAAATCGGGTTGCTCATTGCTTAGTTATAGAAGCCGTTTCTAAGTCTAACAGTGTGGAGTGGGTTAGGACTCCCCTAATTTCATTGTTGAGTTTGGATCTTAATTATTAATGAAGTTTCTTTGATTTAAAAAAATATTTGATTAAACTAACTACATTTAAATATTTACAAATATTTATTTTCAGAATAATAAATATTTTCTGTTTTACTGAGCTATCACTAGTTGCTTTTGTTGGTCAAAACTTTTCAAAATAAATTGTAATATATCTTTTGTTAAGCATCAACAAATAAGATTGTCCATATGTTAGCTCAAAAATCTTTTCTTTTTTTTGCATGATAATACAGAGTGGTTTGATAACTCTCCCTTTTTTCTTAGTAATTCTCAGTTTTAAAATTCTTTTCTTTGCATGATAACGTGTGGTTTGATAACTCTCCCTTCTTTCTTGTTAATTCTCTGTTTTTAGACCTCGTTTAATGAATGTGCTGTTTTTCTTTAAAAAGGAAAAAAGACAAAAGAAAAGAGAAATTGAGAATTGTGGAGAAACATCCCAGTAACGCCACTCTCTCCCTCAACTAACTTCTGGAGACTTCTAGAGAGAGAAAAACGCTTTCTACTTTTACTAAGAACCTGACACGACCTCTTCCCCGCCCCTCTATTAAACTTCCTTTCTTCACAATTTCTCGCTCACTGTAATTTCTAATTTTCCCCTCCTATATTATATACTGCATATTAACCATCCCCACACAATTTCAGCAAAGAGAATTAGGGTTTTGCAGAAGAAATTTCTCTTTGATTCGACCATTTTTAGGGTTTTAAAGAAGGAATTGCTTTTGTTTTAGCTTGTTCCTAGCTTAAGGAGGAGGAGAAGATGAAGATGGATGGATATTATCCTTTGAAGATGAAGAGGAAGGATCTCGAGCAAGTCTCCGATGAATTCTCCGATTTTTCCCTCTCTGCTCCCGCCAGAAAAATTCGCCGTCTGGTAATTTTAAATTCTACCATCTGTCGTTAGTATTTTTATCTTTATTTTCTGGTTTGGTAGTGTTATTAATTGATTAAGCTAGTTCTTAATCCTGAGTCTAGCTGTAGCTGAGCAGAATATTGTGTGATGTTTTAGGATGCTGAGTTGCCGCCCATATTGGAAGAGATTGAGGATGACCGTGATATTCCGGTAGCATTTGAGCCATCACCGAGTGGACAGAGCTTCGGAGGCTATGGAAGGAGGGGTGTACAGATAGAGGAATTGCCGGATATGCCGGATAACAAGGAGACTGCCATTGTGCTTTTCAAGCCCATGGATACACCTTTCGTTCTCTCCCCTCAGAATTTCTCCGTTAAGATCGATCCTCAGTTCATATCTGGATTGAAAAGTAAGTGCATTTTGAATTTTGATTCTGGCAGAAGCCAGCTAATTGCGGACTTCTCTTTTCTTAATAAGATTAAATGTAATTACTGCTAGATAAGGGAAAATGAGATAATTGAAACCGTTGTAGTTATGGATAGTTCTTGAAGCAGCTTTGATTTGGTTGCCTTTTTGAGCATTACAACATGAACTATATGTCTAGCAGAACCAGTAATGGATTTCTGATTCTGGCTTGGAAAATTATGTTTGAATGTGTAGAATCCTAGATGCTAGGACTCATGCTATCTTTACAACCTAGGACTTTTGAACTTTGGGGAGTTAATTCAACTTTTGCTTTGATGTTTAATTTAGGAGTTAATAATCAATTTAGTCCTCTCGACTATAGTGATTTATGTTTGAATGTCTAGAATCCTAGATGCTAGGAGCCTAGGACTCATTCTCTCTTTACAACCTAAAACTTTTGAACTTTGGGGAGGTAATTCAACTTCTGCTTTGATGTTTAATTTAGGAGTTAGTCCTCCGATTTAGTCTTAAATGACTTTTTGTCTTTAATTAGATTCAGGGACTAAATCAAGAAAAATCATTAAATTGGGTAGAACCACCTATCGTCGAAGACTAATTTGGGTAAAATTATTATAATCAATGACTAAATTAGGTATTAATAGAGGCAAAATTACCCAGCTATCTTAACTGAGGACTCAATTGAATAAAATCATCAAATTCGAGTACCTAATTAAGCACAAAAAGTCGTTTAGAACTAAATCGAGAAAATTCACTCTAGTCGAGAACTAAATTGGGTATTAATTCTTTAATTTAGTGTTTGGAGTTTGAGTGCTAACCAGTTTGAATGTTGTGTTCAGATCAAGTCCCATGGCGAAGCCAATCCAATCAACTGGGGCAAGATGAAGATGGAACAAGAGAAATGGGCAACACATCTGCTGCAAGAAACCAGTGCCTTGCAGTTGTTCCCTGGGTGCCATCTCAGTTCCCCACACAAACCGACATTACAGACATGATGGATGCTGAAGAATTGGAGGAAGCAACAATGGAGGTTGAAGACAATGGGTTTGCAGGTGCAGATCAAAGGAGCATGGATATGGGTGGAAATGAGGGGCTGCAGCAGTGGCAACAACAGCATTGCATGGTCCCTCAGCCTCCCCAGAACGTATCTACTCCCATAACCTGGTACCGATAATAATGAGTATATAAACACGTTGTGGCGTTGGGGTGTGTTGCAAGTATGAGAGGAAGTTGTGGTCTGCCTTAGTCACCAGATGGTGAAGTATTTGATCTGTGTGTATTGTACAAATGTACAATGTCAAGGCGTTTGACAGTTTAGCACATATGATTCTCTCTTCCTCTGCCATTTTGCAGATAAATATACATTCCCTGAATGCTAATGGACTAATGGGCTTAAGTTGAATAAACCTTGATTCCTCAAAATATTATTATTGTCAATAATTATCATTCATTATTGTATTAATTTAGGCAGCAACAAAATTGGAAATGGGACATTACACACGGAAACTACAACTCTGAAACTATAAGGCACGAATCATATCTAGTACGGAGTATCTACTAAATCTAACGGGAACTAAAACATGAGTATTTTGATTTTAGTATTTTATTATTATTATTTTTTTACTTTCTATTATATTATTTATTTGACCTAAATATTTTTGTATTTTGTTAGTGTTAATTTTTGTAATAGAATATTTCGTTAATTATTTAGTATTTTAAATTACTCATTGATTTTCAGGAAAGTTTGAATTTTGAATATCATTAAATATATACTAGGAATATATTGTGTATTAAAAAATATAATATAAAATTTAACATAGAACTTTAGTTAACTAATTATTCAAATTATTCAAATTCACATTCAAAGAAAAGTTAACTAATTATTCAAATTATTCAAATTCACATTCAAAGTTGAGCGTTAAAGATTACAAATAAGAAATCTTGAAAATTATTTTTTTACATTTTAAAAAAAAAAATATTTTTTACATTTTTTTAAAAAGAAAATCAAATCTAGGTTAAGGTTAATTTTTCCCTTTTTCATTTAATTAATTTTATTTTGATTATTTAGAAAAAGCTATATATATATATATATATATATATATATTAAAATGTGACCGCGTCTTCTTGTGCAGTCGGTGCGGTATACACCACTAGTGTTAATAAAATACACCACTAATTATAAGAAATGCACAATAATAAAAATGCACAAAAACACCACATAACTTTCATGCCTCTAATTGTGCCTATATATATACATACTTCACTATGCTAATGGATTGTTGGATGGACCAACGTACATGTAATAAGTCAATAATAAGCTTTTCTGTCACGTAGTGAAGGGGACAGGCCCATACCACCATTAAAGAATGTCAAGGTTAAGGTCCGCGTGCACAATTGCAACAATGGATTGACTATTATAATTATTATTTTATTTTTTATTTTTTGTTCCAAAAAAAATTTATTATTATTTTTTTAAAAGGAAATGGATTGACTATTATATTTAACTTTGAGATAATAAATAATTTAGTGTCCCATTTGGCTAGTGCTCAATAATAATAATCCGGTGGTTAGCCAACAAGTTATAAACAATAATTCGAAAGGTAGTAAACAAAGTGGTACTTTGGGCAAAAAAAAAAAGTGGTACTTTAGGCAGGCATAGTAATTCGTATGGCTCTCCTGCAAATAATCTGGTACTGCGTGAATATCTTCATGACAAAGCCTTGGATTGAGCACAATTTAACGTAGCCAACAATGCTGAAAATCTCTTCATGATCAAACTTTATCAATACATGCTTGTGATTAAGCATGCCTAATGTAAATGGCCCTCCAAACCCAATATTGTCGAAGGTTCTTGTGTGAAATTAGCAAGCAAATTTGAATCTGTGAGAGAGGACCTCGACACCGGCATCTGTGAATGTGATGGTTGATTTTGTTGGACTCTCAATGAAAGCACCAATGATAGAGAAAATTGATCGTGTATGTAATTATACGGATCAATAAGCTCGCATAAAATATAATAATGAATGAAAATAGTAAGAATAATGTAATTGAATTAATATTTCCTTGACTGATGAATGAAATTACAAAAAATGTATTGTAAGAAATGAACATGAATGTGTAAATGATATTGAATATGGTAAGTGATGTCTTGTAAGAGAATAAGACATGATCCTGTAATAACTACACATGACTAATATATACAAAAGAAATCTCAACCACTTAGGCTAAACTCATGGTAGGCCACAAGACTAAGTCAAAGCCCATCATTTTAAACCCGGCGACAAGCTCCAAATTTGGAACTCTTTTTGAGCTACTTGGGTTAATGCACTCTCAGACCCCGGATCCCAATTATTGGGCCGTTACCAATATCTCCAAAAACTATACTCAAATTCAACACTCGGACATCCAAAGTTTTGCATAAGGCAAATTATATAGTGGACCATCGTCCCATTACAAAGTGAACTACTTATAAGTGTTTATTTTTAATATTACTGAAATTTCAGTTTTAATATATTATAGATTTATTTTTAAATAATATACTAAAAATAAACATAAAGATAACTAAAAATGAACATATAGTACACTAAAAATGTAATTGTTTACATTCCAATGTGAACCATGATCTGCGGTATAATGATTGTTTCTGTAGAGTTCCTTCAAACTCAGACAAGTAACCACACGCATTCAGTACATTTTAATGAAAAAATCATCTATAAATGATATGAGTTTGCATTCACAGCTAAATCATCATATGAAAGATTGGATGTTTCAAAGTGCAAGTGTTCCTAGACATAAATGTTTTAACTACTAGAAAAAGATGCACAAAATTGAATGAGAAACACAATTAAGCTATGGACTACAACATTTTACTTTACTATTACATAAAGAATAGGAAGGCATGATGTTAGGAAACTAGCTTACAGTACCGGTATTTGAGAGGGGGGATTATAACAAAAACCTGAAGATAATATAAAAACTTGGGTGATGCAGTGATACCCTTCCCTAAATATGACTATATGAGGCCCCCACCTTCATATATTCTTTGAACACACAATGGTACACGAAGTACTAGCTCAATTTGGAGCAACTGCTCCTAGAATGCAAGTTAGTTCCAAGAAACCATCATATCATATGCTTCTAGTCACCTGAGACGTATTTCTTCTCTGCATAGTATTTCTTCTCACTTGCTTCTTTCTTGGCATTCCGTTTCTGCACAAGGTATAAAGACATTAGCTCCAGTCTTCCAGCATGTTATTCATGACGATCGGGTGACTTTCACATGCAACTATCACTATATGTTTTTTTTTGGGTGACGAGGGGAAACCCACAGCCACTACCCGAGAGTATGCACTGGGTGAACCCCGCCTTGTGACCCTAGCCGGCAAAGGACCACAAGGAGGTAAACCAGTCTCGATTGCCCATAGCTGAACGGCTCAAACCAAGAGGGCTGAGATTCGAACTTGTGACCCTGTGGTTATAAGTTTGTATCCTTAGCCATCTTAGCTGTGATTACCCCCTATCACTGTATGTTTGATCACATGTGAAACAAGCAGACGATGACCCTTAATTAACTCTAAAGCAAAGGACCTTACTGGGGCTTTCCCCATCCCTCCAACTGTTTTTTAAAGTCCTAGTGAAGAAAGAACAGTGCCTCGCTCAATAGAAATACAGGGCCGGCCTGATCTAGTTTCTACATTTAGCATAACTTATTGATGATTGAAAATTCAAACTGTTTGCCAAATTGACAGCTAGCTACACTTACAAGCATATTTTACTTTATGCTAGGTTACACAAAGTTGTAACCAAGTATAGAATGAGATCCCAAAATGTAAGAATGACCTTATTAAAAAAAATTAACTTAGCACGCAAGAATTGAAAAGCGGAACACCACATACCACATAGATCTCATGATTGGCAATGATCCTTTGGCCAACTGAAGTGGTGGTAATATCTTTGGGGCTCTGAATTATTCTGAAGATTCCCATGCTTTTAGGAACAGCATAAGGATCACAGGTATCCTGTTTCATGCATAACATTTTAGGAAACTGGTTCTATAATTTGTACGCAAAAATGGATAAACACTGAAGGATAATAGTGAGTAGAGCATGCAGACTTACTTTTGACAAAGAGTTGCTTTCGGAAACAGTGCCATGCACAACAAGCGATATGTTAAATGTTGTTATCTGATCCACAAAAAAATTATAATGGTGCAAAGAATTTAATAATCGGAAGAACATTGCAATGGCACAAGGCATTGTTCAGAAAAGAAAGCAGGAATAATTTTTAATAATTATTATCAGAATGACAAGTTAACATCAAGGATGTTATGATACACTCCCAACATATCATCCGCATCCAACAACACTCGAGGAATATGAGTACATGTTTGTAGCATAATATCAACTTGGAATAAATAAAACTATTCTTATGAAGAGAATCTAAATATTTTGAGACGCTAAGAAACTATAAGAGTCATTTGCATGAGTTTAGTGTATATTCTTAGTAACAATGGCATATAATCACCATCAGATCCATGAGGAAAAGTATGCATAAAGAGTTTACTTAACAAGAAGCAAGATTTTTGGATTAAGTGGATGTAAAGCATACCATATCCTTAGTAATTTCCCAAGGGGCACCTATAATAACTTCATCAACATAACGGGAAGCCAGGACACTAAGACTTCGTTCGTGCAAATTCATAAGTGGATACTGTGTTCCTCGAACTCCACTGCAAGCAAGAAACACTAATCTTTCTCAGTCTGTTATTTGATATTTGGAAACATGGTCATATGTATATACCCATAGGACAAGATTATGGTAATTTCACCATCACTATAGATCATGGGACATCAAAAGTATGAAGCACCTGGTATAAGTTTGTTCAAAGAACATGAAACAAGCCAGACAAAATGTGCTGCTCAACTCATTGTTTTATAGCTAAAAATTGATTTGGATAATTGTCAGTGCAACAGAAGAAATACCTAAGCACAAAAGGTTTCAAGGGGGAGCTTTCCATGTTTCAGGCACATTTCCCTCTTGGAAACTCACAAAAACTGACCCAAAATGTTTTGGGGCAGATTCCATATTCAAAAACATTCAGAAATGCTGTTTCCTAAAAGGTAATGTGTTTCAGTGGTCTAGCTAGAATAATAAACAAATAAATAAATAAAAGTTAGGGTCAAAAGAAACACAAATTCTTATTCCTTTTTCGGACTCTTTACTCTTATATAACCCTATATTTTTTTATAGTGCATATACCCTTTATAGTATATTACTTTTGTTATAATCTAAGATCAGACCAAGATCACTCAACTAGGCTATAATGCACATGGGCCAAACCACACTAAAAGATTGAATCCAATCAATTAGCTAGTCACGGCTAGTGTAACCCATGGCCTTATAAACCCATATGTGTTCTCTTATATTTTCAATGTGGACTCTTAACAACTTTTAATTATAGAACTAGTAGAGAATTAATATTTATGCATATTTAAGAAAAATATTTGCAAACATATCCCTATATTTTTAATATTTACACCTTTCCCCTGCATTTTGGGTCCTACATTGTTTATAATTGCCCTTTTTCTGTGTCCTGTGTCCCTGTTTCCCATTTCTGTACTACATAGAGAAGAAAATTTTCATACCCGACAGTGTTGTCATCATAAATCCCAACTAAAAGAAAATCTCCAAGTTGCCTGGCACTCCTAAGAATCTGAAAGAAAAAAGAGGAGAATTATTGTGATTACTCAAAAACATTTCTAAAGACAAACAAAAATGGACAATACTACTCGGGCTCCCAAGTTCTACTCCCTACTTTTACTCCCTCACTCAATTTTTTCTTGGGACCCACAGGATGAAAATAACTTATCATCTCTTGCCACATCAGGGCGTAGAGATTGGGAGTCCATGTAGTAGAGCGCAAGAAAAACTACAATTGCCGTATTTAAGATAAAAGAACTCTATTTTATGTGGTATATTTAGTATAGCCAGAACTTAAAATGTCCGTTTACTTGTGCTTACAAATGTAACTGTGTAAGTAGTGCTCAGTGGGGGCCACTGTCCCTGGCTCTAAAGCCTATACCACCAAACCTCAACACTAGGATGTGCTTAGCATGTATATTGAATAGGAAATATTTCTAAAGAAATGCTCCAGTCCCCAATTGTTACGAAAGTAAAGAGAAGATTTCTGAATATGTTGTCTTATACTGTCATATAGAAAAGAGAATACAAGCCCTGTAAATAGGTGCTAGAAGACTACGAATAAGAAACAAGTTTCCATATGCCTACCTACCTAAATCCCTAAGACTGCTAATCCATAGAGATTCTATATATTAAAATATTAAATATATATTCCATAACACCAATAATTTAATATGAAATTATGAACACCAAAATGCATGCAGATAGATGAAGGAATTAGCAGCAGAACAACTAATCAAGGGCTCAATGCTACCATTGTCAAAGTATAAATTATATGTACCTCAACATGACCAGCATGGAAGAGGTCAAATGCACCATCAATGTAAACCACACGTTCGTTTGGCCCAGGCCCCTAAAATTAAAAAAATTTAGACCAGTCAGTTAAAGCATCCAGAAAAACAAGTTGCTAACAAGTAGGGACGAATCTTACAATTATAGTTTAGGGACGAGAAGAGAGCACGACCAATAAGTAGGACAAATCCTACAATTACCCTATAACTTAGGGACAAAAAGTGCAATTTTACCTTTATTAATTCATGTATCCTATTTCAAATCATGATTTAAACAGATGATGTGTGAGCAAAACCATATGTCCATATCAATGTTGTACCCCCAGTTATAAAGAAACAAAGTAAAAATAAACTATAGTAGTTTTCTGTACTATTTAAGGAGTATACTTGATGTACCTTGCCATTTGAAAATTGCACTATTCTTCTAGATGTGGGCAAAAAATGTGATATCTGACCACCCTTAGCACAATCTTTCACAGGATTTAAATTCTCAACATTATCAACTTCACCAGATTGAGATGATCCAAAGCAATCTTGTTGACTTTTCATATTCTTCATAGAAGATAGAACCCTTCCTAAAGAAATTAGATTCATATAAGTTACACCAAACAATAACAAGTCTTTCAAGGGAATGACACAAATGAAAATTGTAGCCCCTCTGTCCCCCTTTTTATTGGCCCCTTTTTTTCAGTTGTCCAAAAATGGATAGTCACTATGGAAGTTCAAAAGAAATTTGAAAGCAAAGTTCTCTAAGTGATGATACTATTGGAATATTTTATCCAAAGTAACTAGTAGGTCAAATGAATTGATTTGAGTTTTTCTTAAATATATATGTCTAGTCAAAAGGGTCAATAAATATGGCAAGCAGGGAGTAGTTAACAACAATATATTTCTAGATACTCTAGAGTGCTCCATGTACAGAACAACATAAATATGTAAATAATGTGACAAAAAGAAACAATAAAAACATTAAAAGTAAGGAAGTTCAGCAAATCAAAAGAAACAAAAAATGGGATAAAGTTCGTGTTAGCCGCACACCAACATGATCCCCACAAGCAAAATTATTGGCCAAACAAAGAAAAAAATCAGAAAAGGAACAAGGCATAAATCATTCTCAAATATAAAAGATATAAGATAAAAATGGCACTCGCATGGTATACTACAGACCCAAATGCGCAATGCTTTTTCTTGGTATAGTTACAATGATTTTCATATCAAGACTGTTGAGATGTGGTGTCAAGAGACCTATAAGCTATGAAACTCCCTAGCAGTATTTAGAAATGTAAATCCTTAATTACTTGTTAAAGCAAACAGACCCTATGCTAACTTTTGTCAAATTCAACCAAATTCAAATTCACTGTTAGAGAACGTCAAAAGTACTATTCAGAATGCAGTTCAGCAATAACCTCTTCTCTCCATCTTTTCACCTCCTTAGCCCCTACTTTCAAGCCTCCAACTATAGCTTAAAAAGATATTAGTTCATTATCAGAAATGAAATTAGACACAGAAATGCAACATTCATCTGTTCCTGAAAGCATTATTCTATCATTAATTCTTAAAAACACTTCAACAATGAGCACCATTTCCTCTATCACACACCTTGGTAACCAGGTTTAATTCCCCCATCCCCTCCTCACAGCCAAATAATTCCCACTAATAGCATACATAAAAACATGAAAACAAAGTGCACCAATTTCTTTTAATAACTTACAGAAATATCTGTGATGAAATTTGAGCTAATTATTACACATTGCCAAATTATCTGGAGATGATTTATTTACTCCATTAAACCGATTGGAAAAAGAACCAGCATAAAAATGCAGTGCTCCCTGTGACATTGTGAGACATTGGAAGTACTATCAAGAAAAGCATAATAAGCTAAAGAAATCCCCATTTTTCCAATAAGCAAGGTCAACTATTTAAATTGAAGATGCTTGTCAAACTCATTTGTTTGCATTCCATGTATTGCGTCTCACCATTGCTGTGTTAGCAATAGTTTTTCTACAGCATTATACAATATTCTATTTAAATGGTGAAGCATTTTATATGAAGAACTTCTGGTCTGTAATAATATTATGACTCAGGCTGACTAGACAGGATGAGGGGAAGCTTAAAGTCTAAACTCTAAAGCTGTACTAATTCTTACCTAATGTTCATTTAAGTGGAATCATAGTCTTGAGGTTTACAAGAGCCACCTTTCACATGAAGGGAATAAAAATAAAAAATAATAATTACAAAAAAAAAAAGGACTTCTAGTAGGTCTTCGTTGCAGTTTAACTGAATGCAGAGAGCAAAATAATTGTTATCAGCAAAGATAGCATACAATTACATTCCATAGTACCCAGGAAAGGGTTAAGTTTAGTAAAAGAAACCTTGCAAATATTTGGGGAATATTAGTATATTTTATACTGCAAAAAAGATTTCGTCACCAAGTAAAAACTAGTTTCATCTAAAAAGAATAGGAAGATTATAGTACCTACAATGTCTGTGCTGGAAACACCTTCAGTGCGTTTGATCTGCTTGTAACGACCAGCTTTCTTAGCAAGGGCGTAAGCATCACTTCCATCAGGAAGGAGACAGGGATCATCACCATGTATAATGTAGTCAATCTTGTGCTCATTAAATAGGCGATGCATAAACTCTTCTGTGATTTCATAGGGAGCATTGGCAATGACCTCATCCACCCACTTCAAACCACTAACAAGAGTCAACCTGGAAAATACCTAATATTAGATGTCAGAAAACCATGGGAATGAAGAATAATCTGCGTAGGAACTTTTCATAAACTAAATAGTAAATTTGTCAATGAAAAGCACTATCAGCTTATAAGAATTAAAGAAACAAGTGTGAAAAAAATGTTGAAGTACCAAATAAAGAGCAGAATTAAGACAGATCAAACTGCAGATATTAAGCATAAAAGTTTTTTTTTCCCGGAGATAATTCCATTTTATAAATAAAAAGTATGACTTGGGGATATAAAAGGCACTAAACAACTTATCCCCGTGCCTTTAAACTATTCTCTATAACACAGGAAACCATAGATCAGCAAATACCAATGAAAACAAAAGGAAATTTGAACTTGTCAGTGTCCAAAGTCCTTACTATTTCTTAACTTCTATCCAGGATGGGTTGCAATGTAACTAGGCACAAAGATACAAATTCTTATAGCATGTGGTTTGATCCACAATGGCAAGTTTGGTAACTTGATCATTCCACATTAAGCACAAAGCCAAGGGTATGGCAGCAACAACATGAATGTAGTGGGAGATGAGTTTAAAAGCAGCTGAGGACCATGTCCCAAATGCTTCCCTTAAAAGCATAATATATACAACTATAAAAGGCAACTAAAATCTACATTCAAGTTCCTCTAGTGACTAAGGCTGTCTTGGGTTCAAGGAAGGAAAAGGAGATTGGGAGGAGAGTGAGTGAAAGATTTTGTTCCCCTTCCCACTAACTTTCCTGTTCACCTTTCCATTTAACTTTGAAGCGGTTGAAGCTGCTTGTAAAAGACCTGCCTCATTTTACTTCCAACAAAATATGGTCAGTTCCCCTTTTCAGTTTTCTTTCACCTCTTTTGCACATCCATTTTTGGTCCATACTCTATATAAAATTTGGGACCATTACAATTTAGTTCCCACATTTTCCCCTAATTAGTAGGCACCAGTAAGTATATATTCTCTTTTAACTGCCCACCTATCCAGTGTGTCTTTCTTGTTTGTGGACGTCACAACTATATAGTTTAAAATCCAAATTGTAATATTAGACGGATAACAGTGTCAATAGTGTCAGAAAGTACACTACAAGTTGCATCACTCTGAAAACTGATCTATATGACTGTGACTCTGTGAGACACTTTTATATATCATGAAAACACATCACACTGTAGCAGCAACACTTCATTTTTGTCTTCTAAAATATTTCTAGATATGAGATGAAGCCTAGACATCATGATTAATGTCAACACTTACATTGAATAGGTCAACATATAGGCAGAAACATCATTTTCATGCTATAAAATGGAAAGAGAAACCACATATTGAGACAATAAAAATTTAAAGCATCAAGCAAAAATCAGAGAACATCCATCATTAAGGAGACAGCCCACATTGTAGTTCACCAGCCATCTGAATATATTACAGATTCACTTCTACCTTCAGAAGATATTAATCATATACTAATAAAAACCTTTGCAAGGAAACTTCTTTTTTTTTTAATATTTCTTTCTATGAGAGACTTTTAGATATGGAGTAAAATAAATTTTGAAGAAAATTAACAAACACGAGCAACAATATATTAGCTACAAATGCAGTGTTCATACCTCTCTTCCATGGGTAAAACTGGGGGGCCTTTGTTGACTATAATTTCCTCATCACTGACAACTCCAACAATCAATTCATCTCCCAATGCCTTGGCTTGCCTCAAGGCATTGGCATGGCCATAATGCATCATATCAAAACACCCATCCATATAGACACGGACACGTCTCTTCGCACGTTTTTTCTTGTGAAAGACACTCAAATCAGGTAACAGGTAGGGTAAAGTAGGAACATAGATCCTGCCAAAGTAGCTAGTGGACAGCCCAAGTATGGCTGCCGTAAGCATGATACCACCAAACAGATGAGGGTAGTAACACCCCCCATCCCTGATCCAGCTATTGCTCTCAAATTCCATTGATCCCCACCCTTTTCTCCTTTCTCAGGCCCTTGAAAGCCTCTTTTATTCTCTCACTAAAAGAGGCAAGAAAGAGCCTGCAATTAGAAAATTGAAAGAGTCAAAGACAAGTAAAGTGGATTACACAGCTGGACTTGCTCAAAGTATACACAAAAGTCAATCTGTCTACTACAACTCCAGAAATCAGCAAAAAAGTTTGATACAGTATAACAGTAGCAGCAATATTGATAAATTGAAGAAAAAGTGCAATTAGGAGGAATTAAATCTGAAACAAAATTAGCAAAATAATGTGAAATGTAGCTCACAGCAGCCAAAATGACAGGAAAACAAATCTAATGAGAGAAAAACACAGCAGACACGAAGCTCCGGAAAAAACTCACGAAAAAATGAACAAATAGGAATTAAGATCTGGGCATTGCATAAACGATCATACTATTAACATAAATCCGCACCCATAAAAGCATCAAACGTCGAACATACAACAAATTGCGGCTTAGAATATCATTAAATCAATCCCCAAACTAAATCTTAGTAGCGGATTAGAACAAAAATACATCTCAAAATCAAATATGGAAACTCAACCAAAAAAAAAGGAAACAGGATCAACACCTGAAAGCTGTAAGGTGAGGAAATGGGATTGAGAATTCCTCGAAAACAGATGAATCGGGGATCTCTGAGCTATATGGGTGTGAGTAAACCTCAATAATGTCTGCGCGATGAAACGAAGAATAAAAGAAATTAAAACTGCATGATTCATATGGTGCAATGTAACATTGAAGTTAACGCCACACTAGAAAGAAGACCATATTCTTCGACTGAGGAAAAGCGTGTCAGATCGAATCTTTTACCTTTCTTCCTCTCCCTTAATGGCGAAGGAGAGAAACGTGGACGTGTGAAGGAGAAGCTTGTGTTGTGTATATATATTTTATGTACGGCAAATTATCAAACCTCTTTCTTTGCAAGTTTTATGACAAAGTACTGAATCCGAGATTCTTTTACGCATACAAATAAACGTTGTGTGGAGGAAATTTTTGGACAGGCCAAATTTTGCCGAAAGGTTTCAAATAGATTCTTATTCAGACAATTCGAAAAAGAATAAATTTGAGTTAATATCAAAATATTTCAATCATTACACAGTAGACTATGGTTTACAGAGTTACGTGGACCATGATTTAAAATAGCATTATTTCTTTTATGAAAAGAAACATCAGTTGTTATGTTTTGATGCGAGTCCAATTTTTTTGTAATGTTGTAACGAAATTACAATGTGTATAAAATGAATTTCTTCTTTGTTTATTTTCTTTAGTATTTTTACTTATTTTTAAAATTAATTTTTTATGTTTAACAATACTTTTAGTTTAGTTTCTAAATATATAAATTTTGTATACTAATAGTAATACTAAACTTAATATTTTGACATATTGGATTAAAAATAAATTCAATCAAACCTTGTTTATCGAACTAGACACATAAAATGAGACGGATGGAGTACTTTATATTAAAATCTTAGATTTATTTATATTTTAGATATTTATATTATTGTAAATAATAATAATAATAATAACAACAACAATAATGTAAAACATTGTTATAAATTTGATATTTATATTTTAGGAAATAACTTACATATAACTCCAATATATAATGTGTATATTATTATTATTATTATTATTATTATTATTATTATTGTTGTTGTTGTTGTTGTTGTTGTTGTTGTTGTTGTTATTATTCTTGAAATATATAAGAAAATATATGGTGGATGTGTGTGTATGTATATTGTAATAATAGTGGAAAAGATAACGGATGTTATAACGTTAGGGGTATGTTTGCCCAAAATAATGTATAATACAACTCTTATAGCACAATGTATTAAAAAAATTGTAACAAAAAAATGAACATAAATGAACGGTATAATCTTCATTCACACTATTAGTTTTTAGATAATACATACCTATTCAACTATTGTTGTATGTATTTTTTTTTTTACATCATCTTACTTTTGAGAATAATTCAACATTATTATTACTATATAGAAATTTATCTCTACATAAATCATATTTGTATTCAAAGTTTGAAAGTGTGAAAGGTAAAATACATATATAATTATTACTCCGTATAATTTTAGCATTATTCTAATGACAAACTTAAGTATTATCGCATCTATTAAAAAAAATTATACTACAAATGGTGTAAACAAATTTTATAAATACGATAAAGTTTGCATATCTAAAATAATAGAAATTGTTTAAATATTACTAGCACAAAGTAAATTGATATATGTTAATAGCATATTTGAATAAAAACATGCATTAAAAAGACTAACTAAACTACCTTACATTTGCGGAGATTGAACAAATTAAATGTTATTGGGTGAATATCTCACATCTATATCTATATTATATATAAAAACAATTTCCTCCTCCCAAATTTCCCCCCCAAAACTTAGGGGTATTTTGGTAAAATCATTTATTTTATTTATTTATTATTTTATTATTTTATTAATTATCCATCCTATAATATTATTATGGTAATATGATAATGATAATATGGTAACATTGTTAATATTAATGGGTGATGGGTGATTGGTGATATATAATTGATAATTGATAATATGGTATATGATATTATTCTTAATATTAATATATTAATATATACTAATATTTATTAATTAATTGGTGATTATTTTAAAAAAGAATAATTAATTGGTGATTGGTGATTAGTGATATGGTAATATTGTTATATATTAATATTTATATTGATTGATATTGATATTAATTAATTGATTGGTGATTGGTGATTAGTGATATGGTAATATTGTTATATATTAATATTTATATTGATTGATATTGATATTAATTAATTGATTGGTGATTGGTGATTAGTGATATGGTAATATTGTTATATATTAATATTTATATTGATTGATATTGATATTAATTAATTAATTGGTGATGGGTGATTAGTGATATGATAATCTATATCTATATCTATATATCTATATATATCTATATAATTGACATGTAATTAACTATATTATATAATATTGTAGTAAAATTTTTACATGTCAATCATCTATATTTACATAAAATTAAAATTAATTATACTTTCCTTTTGAAAAATCTTCCATATTATGTTTATCCTCCACTATATAATGATGAGAAATGACTCTTCTCTCACAACGTACCAATATCTGTGCTCTCACTATTAGTTAGAGATCTATAATTTGTAATTCTACGAAGTCGAATATCGAACTTTAACACGCGTAGAATTGTTATGGTATGCGGTATGATTTAATTTTTAGTTGATTCATTCTGCATGTTGGAGATCCTTATGGTGTAGTCTGCATTCCATAGAGTATTTTGTAGTACTGTGATTTAGTTTGATTTTAACAGCTCAATATGCTTTAATTTTTGCTGATAAAGTTTCAAGTAGCTAGGCCAATTTTGCCATGGGCGTATCACGTATGTAAAATTACAATTTTCAGAGTGATTGTAGTGAACAATCAAATGTTTTCTATAATATTATATTTTAATCACATTACTTTGATTGGTAATTTCTAATGGAAAAACATTGTATTGTAACTTTGTATTACAAGATTTTGAATGATAATACCTTATTTAACTATCCATCTTTTTAGTTGTACTGTGCAAAATAACTAGCAATCTACGGATGCTCATCTATATATTGTAGAATTTGCAATCTTGATCTTTCCCATTTACGAATGCTCATGTAATTCGGTAAAAATTGTGGTTACTATACTTGAATAAATCCTCAATTATTCATTCCAATTGTTCGTTTTATCATTCCAATTCTTCATTTTATAAAAAGTGGTGCATTGGAAGCTAAACATTGGTCATTGTATCATTTATTTTTTATTCCAATTATTACTAATCTAATCATTAATTGCACAATACTAATTCACACTTATTAGTTAAAAAATGGTGATTACTATACTTGAATAAATGAAATAATAATATTAAATTTTGTAGCCTCGATTTAAAATCTATTATGTTAATATAATAATAATAATAATAAGAATAATAATAATAATAATAATAATATAATACCCCGTAGTAATAATAATCTAAAATTCTTAATATAATTTTCCTAATATTAATAATAATAATATAATAATAATAATAATCCATAACTCTTAATATAAGCTTGTAACTAAATTTTCCTATTAAATCTGTTTATAAAAGTANATATATATATATATATATATATATATATATATATATATATATATATATATATATATTAATTGGTGATTGGTGATTAGTGATATGGTAATATTGTTATATATTAATATTTATATTGATTGATATTGATATTAATTAATTAATTGGTGATGGGTGATTAGTGATATGATAATCTATATCTATATCTATATATCTATATATATCTATATAATTGACATGTAATTAACTATATTATATAATATTGTAGTAAAATTTTTACATGTCAATCATCTATATTTACATAAAATTAAAATTAATTATACTTTCCTTTTGAAAAATCTTCCATATTATGTTTATCCTCCACTATATAATGATGAGAAATGACTCTTCTCTCACAACGTACCAATATCTGTGCTCTCACTATTAGTTAGAGATCTATAATTTGTAATTCTACGAAGTCGAATATCGAACTTTAACACGCGTAGAATTGTTATGGTATGCGGTATGATTTAATTTTTAGTTGATTCATTCTGCATGTTGGAGATCCTTATGGTGTAGTCTGCATTCCATAGAGTATTTTGTAGTACTGTGATTTAGTTTGATTTTAACAGCTCAATATGCTTTAATTTTTGCTGATAAAGTTTCAAGTAGCTAGGCCAATTTTGCCATGGGCGTATCACGTATGTAAAATTACAATTTTCAGAGTGATTGTAGTGAACAATCAAATGTTTTCTATAATATTATATTTTAATCACATTACTTTGATTGGTAATTTCTAATGGAAAAACATTGTATTGTAACTTTGTATTACAAGATTTTGAATGATAATACCTTATTTAACTATCCATCTTTTTAGTTGTACTGTGCAAAATAACTAGCAATCTACGGATGCTCATCTATATATTGTAGAATTTGCAATCTTGATCTTTCCCATTTACGAATGCTCATGTAATTCGGTAAAAATTGTGGTTACTATACTTGAATAAATCCTCAATTATTCATTCCAATTGTTCGTTTTATCATTCCAATTCTTCATTTTATAAAAAGTGGTGCATTGGAAGCTAAACATTGGTCATTGTATCATTTATTTTTTATTCCAATTATTACTAATCTAATCATTAATTGCACAATACTAATTCACACTTATTAGTTAAAAAATGGTGATTACTATACTTGAATAAATGAAATAATAATATTAAATTTTGTAGCCTCGATTTAAAATCTATTATGTTAATATAATAATAATAATAATAAGAATAATAATAATAATAATAATAATATAATACCCCGTAGTAATAATAATCTAAAATTCTTAATATAATTTTCCTAATATTAATAATAATAATATAATAATAATAATAATCCATAACTCTTAATATAAGCTTGTAACTAAATTTTCCTATTAAATCNAACTATATTTAACATCTAAATTTATTATGGTCATTAAACATAGAGATTTCATTCTTACGATAATTTTATATATTTTTACTTCAGATAATGTCAATTACCCGTGCATTTCATTTGATTACTTTTGAATAAAATCTTAAAAATTATGACAACTAATGAATTAATATTGTTGTTCGTAATATAAATTTTATCAAATCAGTTAACGAAATTGATAATACACATATTACATCCATAATTAGAGGAGATTAACAAAATTATGATAATTATTTCAATTCACGTATTATTATGCTAATTCACATATTATTACGTCCATACAATTATGTAAATTATTTCAATTCACAGATTATTACACATATAAAATTATGCTAATGGTTACTTTGGAATAAAATCTTAATAATTATGGTCATTGAGAAATTAGTTCAAACATTATACTTTTATTAAACGGTTTTTTATACTTGCCGTAATTTTATCTAATCAATTAAAGAAATTAATGGTACACATATATATTACGGACATAATTAAAGAAAATTAAACATACACATATATATTACGGATAAAATTAAAGAAAATTAAACATACACATATTACGTCCATAATTAAACGAAATTAAAATATACATTTTTTTTTAATAATAATATATACTCCTTAATTACCATACTTATTCATAATACATGGATGTCATAATTAGCATAATATTAATCTATACTATATATAAAAACATAAGAATAGTAAAGGCATATTTTAAATTTTAAACAATAGTAAAGGTAAATTAAAAATAGAATGAAAATATTTCAATAATAATATTCTACATCATTAATTAAAAATAGAACAGAAATTAGGTAAAAATACCAGTGGATCTATTATTCTAATTGACTAATTAACTGAAAATAAAAAAAATAGACTAAAAATGAATCTGATGTTACTAATTGATTGAATATATAAAAGGAAATGAATATTAATAATTGACTGTAAATAAAAAAAAATATCCATAATTAACTAAAATGAAAAAGGAAATGGTCATATCATTGCAATTTAATTAAAAAAGGAAAACATTCTACATCATAAATAATAAAGGCATATTATAAACAATATTAAAGATAAATTAAAAAGGAACGGAAATTAAAAATGAAACGGAAATATTTCAATAATAATATTCTACATCATCAATTAAAAATGGAACGAAAATTAGGTAAATATTATTATGTAATTCTTTTCATTTTTTCTAGATAAGGTTGCCTAATATTAATTTACACATAACAATCGGCACTAATAATTTTTAAAAAAAAAACAGAAGAACTGTCGGAGACGTCTGTTTTTTTTTAAATTGTATTATTATTATTATTATTTAATTATTTTAATTAAAATTATTTAAAAAGTTTATTTTAAAATTAGTAACCACCATGTCATCACAATTGTAGGTAAACAGGTCAATTTAGACTCTTTTTTTTTGAAAACATGTCAATTTGTACTTAATTGCATGAGTTTATATAGTTCAGGAATCCAATTGCATTCTTTTTGAGTTCGATGGCCTAATTGCAGTTTTGTGTGTAGTTCAGTGGTTTATTTGACCATTATTCCGAGAAAAATGATATTACTAATTGATTTAAAATATAAAAAGATCGTAATCTATATTCTATACTATATATAAAAGTAAAATCCTCCTATTTCATTCTCCGCCTAAACTTTTGTAGTCTATTAATGAAATTCTCTTCCTTTTGTAAAAGTAAAACTTTTGTAAAATTCTCTTCCTTTTTGTTGGTAGTGTGTGATTTGCAATTCGGATATTATTGGTAGCATAGATGACAACATCATTCAATAAGATTATTGTAACCCCTCGGTTTTTCCGATAAAGTTAAGGCTCGAAAATATTTTTTAAGCTATGACACTTATGAGATGATCTCTCGGTACTTCAGAAGGATTTTTTTTTATAAGTAAGACTAATNACACATATTACATCCATAATTAGAGGAGATTAACAAAATTATGATAATTATTTCAATTCACGTATTATTATGCTAATTCACATATTATTACGTCCATACAATTATGTAAATTATTTCAATTCACAGATTATTACACATATAAAATTATGCTAATGGTTACTTTGGAATAAAATCTTAATAATTATGGTCATTGAGAAATTAGTTCAAACATTATACTTTTATTAAACGGTTTTTTATACTTGCCGTAATTTTATCTAATCAATTAAAGAAATTAATGGTACACATATATATTACGGACATAATTAAAGAAAATTAAACATACACATATATATTACGGATAAAATTAAAGAAAATTAAACATACACATATTACGTCCATAATTAAACGAAATTAAAATATACATTTTTTTTTAATAATAATATATACTCCTTAATTACCATACTTATTCATAATACATGGATGTCATAATTAGCATAATATTAATCTATACTATATATAAAAACATAAGAATAGTAAAGGCATATTTTAAATTTTAAACAATAGTAAAGGTAAATTAAAAATAGAATGAAAATATTTCAATAATAATATTCTACATCATTAATTAAAAATAGAACAGAAATTAGGTAAAAATACCAGTGGATCTATTATTCTAATTGACTAATTAACTGAAAATAAAAAAAATAGACTAAAAATGAATCTGATGTTACTAATTGATTGAATATATAAAAGGAAATGAATATTAATAATTGACTGTAAATAAAAAAAAATATCCATAATTAACTAAAATGAAAAAGGAAATGGTCATATCATTGCAATTTAATTAAAAAAGGAAAACATTCTACATCATAAATAATAAAGGCATATTATAAACAATATTAAAGATAAATTAAAAAGGAACGGAAATTAAAAATGAAACGGAAATATTTCAATAATAATATTCTACATCATCAATTAAAAATGGAACGAAAATTAGGTAAATATTATTATGTAATTCTTTTCATTTTTTCTAGATAAGGTTGCCTAATATTAATTTACACATAACAATCGGCACTAATAATTTTTAAAAAAAAAACAGAAGAACTGTCGGAGACGTCTGTTTTTTTTTAAATTGTATTATTATTATTATTATTTAATTATTTTAATTAAAATTATTTAAAAAGTTTATTTTAAAATTAGTAACCACCATGTCATCACAATTGTAGGTAAACAGGTCAATTTAGACTCTTTTTTTTTGAAAACATGTCAATTTGTACTTAATTGCATGAGTTTATATAGTTCAGGAATCCAATTGCATTCTTTTTGAGTTCGATGGCCTAATTGCAGTTTTGTGTGTAGTTCAGTGGTTTATTTGACCATTATTCCGAGAAAAATGATATTACTAATTGATTTAAAATATAAAAAGATCGTAATCTATATTCTATACTATATATAAAAGTAAAATCCTCCTATTTCATTCTCCGCCTAAACTTTTGTAGTCTATTAATGAAATTCTCTTCCTTTTGTAAAAGTAAAACTTTTGTAAAATTCTCTTCCTTTTTGTTGGTAGTGTGTGATTTGCAATTCGGATATTATTGGTAGCATAGATGACAACATCATTCAATAAGATTATTGTAACCCCTCGGTTTTTCCGATAAAGTTAAGGCTCGAAAATATTTTTTAAGCTATGACACTTATGAGATGATCTCTCGGTACTTTTTTTTAAGCTATGACACTTATGAGATGATCTCTCGGTACTTCTTTTTAAGCTATGACACTTATGAGATGATCTCTCGGTACTTCAGAAGGATTTTTGACACTTATGAGATGATCTCTCGGTACTTCAGAAGGATTTTTTTTTATAAGTAAGACTAATTATCGATAAGCTGCGAACTTTTTTTTTATAAGTAAGACTAATTATCGATAAGCTGCGAACTTTTTTTTTATAAGTAAGACTAATTATCGATAAGCTGCGAACTACGTACCGGTCACGAATCGAGGAAATTTTAAGGACGTAGATTCAATTCGAATTTTTCAGAATTGGGATTATTAAGTATCATACGATTAGGCCTGAATTTTTAATTAGTTCAAGAGAAGTTCTAAATGGACCATAAGGGATAAATGGTTACGGACTCTGAACCTAAATTTGGCGGATTACCGGAAAATTCCCAAAATTGGTGATTTGCGACGGGAATATTTTTACGATAATTTTGGTATTAGAATTTTCCCGAATTAAGTTATAATCCTCCGAACATTCATCAGATTTAAGCACAAACTGGCCAATTAAATTAATATCTTCATAAGGGATCCATGGGGTGATGACATGTGGCAAATCCAATCCTAGACTAAGATTTGGCCATTTAATGTAACATTAATGAGGTATGGAGGCTTTGTACTTGATTGCTTGGTCTTCAAGAACAATATCAAACAAGATCACACTCATCTCTCTCCTATCTCTCTCTCATTTTCGTGTAACACACTTAGGGGAAGAAGAAGAGAATTATTTTAGCTTAGTCTTCCATTGTGATCCAAGAATTCCTTAGGCATTTCTTCAACTCCAAGAGTTCTTCTATAGGTAAGAACTTCGGTTTTGTTCAGTTCAATCCCTCATAGGATTTAAGCTTGAACTTAAGATTTATGAAAATATTGTTATTATGGTATTATGTTAGGATCTTTGGTGAAGGAATCCAAGGAAAACACCATCAACTAGTACGGTTTTTAAAGGTTTCTACAAAGGTAAGGAATCCCTTAAGTTGGCTCAATCACTTG
>NC_044918.1:28625330-28636232 GCF_003576645.1 Ipomoea triloba
AGCTATTTTATGCATGTATAGGTTGTATTCATGCCCATATAAATTTATACTTGTGAAATTATTGAGTAAAAACCAAACTAGTTTCCAGCAGTGACTTTCGAAAATTATTAGGAAATATTGGTGAGGTATTTTGACTCCAAATTTTGTAGACATGTAGATCAACACGTTTAGAACCTACATATAAAATTTCATAATGATCGGAGTAGTGTAAGTATGGTTTTTGCTCATTTCTCCAAAACTGGTCCAGTGAGAAGAATATTTCGGACCAAGGGCAAAAAGGTAATTTTCTGTGTTAATTCGTGGACCTATATGACCAAAACTTTTTATGGACATCAAGTACTATGAGTTAGGGTTCTACCATAAAAATTTCAAGTGAAAAAGAGTCCGGGAACTATTTTTAACGGCCCGATCTTTCGGGTGTCGCCAGTAGAAATCTCCCAGCAGAGGGCCGGACGCGGCACGGACGCGCGCGTCCGCTGCGCGTCCGTAGGCGCCCAGCCTTCGGCACAGCCCGCCGAACCAGCGGACGCGGTCCGGACGTGCGTCCGCTGGTGCGGCCAGTCGCAAGTCCGCGCGACGCGGACTCGTTTCGACTTGTTTTCGACCCGGTTTTTCCCCGATGTTTTTAACCTTGAGTGTTGTGACATTTTGAAAGCCTACGGGCATCCGGGTGAATGTTTTGAAGGCAAAATATTATATTTGTATATTTTACGAATTTGGGAAATATTTGTGCTTTGGAAATTATTATGACTCCTATGCTTGGATTTTCTGTGATGTGACTAATACTAACCTAAGTATGCGGGTCGGGAGGATATACTTGAGTGAGTTTTGGCTATGGAGTCGTGTGACTTAAACGTGGGTGATGTGTTCCCCACGTGTTAATTAAAGACGGGTGATGTGTTCCCCGTGTACGAATCAAAGATGGGTGATGTGTTCCCCACGTGATAATTAAGGATGGGTGATGTGTTCCCCATGTACGAATCAAAGGTGGGTGATGTGTTCCCCACGTGTTACTTAAAGATGGGTGATGTGTTCCCCATGTACGAATTAAAGGTGGGTGATGTGTTCCCCACGGGTGAATTTAAGTTGGGAGTTGTGTACTTCACGGGCAAGGTGTGAGAGCTAACCGTAAGATGTCCTAACATTAGAGGTGGGAGTTGTGTACCCCACGGGTGAATTAATGAATGTGTTATATGTTTGAATTACTGAGAATAAGTGAAACTGCTTGTTGTTAGAATGTTTGCAGGTCGATTGCGATTGATGGGTAATGTTATCTTGCCTTGTTATTATTGAGATTTCTTGAAACCTTTGTTTATTTTCGAGTGACCATGGATATCCTTACTTAGCCGTCGCGCTAACTACACTTCATTGTGTACCTTATCAGATGAAGTCTAGCGTGGGTATGCTCAGGTAGCCGATGAGCTCTGAATAGGATGGATGTTGAGGTTGAGATCCTAGAATAGACACCTTGGAATAATTATGTCCACTTGTATTAAGTTGGACTTTGGATGTATTCTGATGTTGTAAGTTTAGCCTGTGCGTTTGGGTATAGGAGAGATACCTAAGCGTGGCGGTAACACCCAGTTTTCTGCTTTTTGAATTATTAGCTTCCGCTGTGATGTATACCATTAGGGATTTTGTAATAAATCCTGGATGTGAAAGTTGGGGTGTTACAATTATGATATAGGAGCTATGGACTTTCCTTTAGGCATAAAAATTCATCATGTGCCAGGAACCAAATGCTTGGGGTTCATTTGGTTCAACCATTATTGTTTAATGAGTTATTATGGATAAAGAAATCCCTAGTTTAAGAAAAAAGATTACATAAATTAATAAAAATTTGAAATTTTAAAATATTATGTATTTCAAAGATATTAAAATGTAGTTTCTCGCTTCAATTTGCTGGGCAATGGGTTATTTGAGCACTTTCATTGTCAACAAATCCCCAAGTAATTAATATGATTGGTTTCAAACTATTCTTTTTTATTTTTTTCATGGTATTAAAAAAATACATATGCATCATTTTTTGGTGTAACTACTAATTTATTTAATTTAATAAGAGTAAAATAGAGTGATTCCGCTTCAATTTGCTAGGTTATTATTTGAGTACTCTCTTTGTCAACCAATCCCCAAGTAGTTAATATAATTAGCTTCAAATTATTTTGAATTTTTTTTCATAGTATTAATAAAATACTTGGTAAATAAATATATAACATTATTTTGTACTATAACTTTGATATTTAATTACAAGATATTGTAAAAATAAGATAATGAACAATGTAATGAATATCAATTGATAAATTTAAATGTAAAGAATCTTTGCATGAGAGAAATAAAGACAATATAACTAATGAAATTATTTCTCTTATTTAATTTAATTTTTTTGATAATGAATAATTTTTTTCAAATAAAGGTATTGTAGACACATAATTCTAAATTAAAGAAATACATATATATGTATCATTTTTTGTTATAGCTACTAATTTATTTAATTCAATAAGAGTAAAATAGAGTGAGAAACTTATTTATGTCAAATTTTATTGAGATGAGGTTCGAACCTAAGACCATTCTTATAGAAATTAATGGGTAAGTTAAAAGTTAACGGAATATTAAAGGAGAAGATAATATTTAACGGAAAACTTAACGGATAATCATAAAAGTAAGGTTAAATTTGGTAATCTCCATTAATAATATTAATCTGAATTATCTTAACCATCTATTTGATTAAATAATTCATCTGAACCATTCNTTACTTAGCCGTCGCGCTAACTACACTTCATTGTGTACCTTATCAGATGAAGTCTAGCGTGGGTATGCTCAGGTAGCCGATGAGCTCTGAATAGGATGGATGTTGAGGTTGAGATCCTAGAATAGACACCTTGGAATAATTATGTCCACTTGTATTAAGTTGGACTTTGGATGTATTCTGATGTTGTAAGTTTAGCCTGTGCGTTTGGGTATAGGAGAGATACCTAAGCGTGGCGGTAACACCCAGTTTTCTGCTTTTTGAATTATTAGCTTCCGCTGTGATGTATACCATTAGGGATTTTGTAATAAATCCTGGATGTGAAAGTTGGGGTGTTACAATTATGATATAGGAGCTATGGACTTTCCTTTAGGCATAAAAATTCATCATGTGCCAGGAACCAAATGCTTGGGGTTCATTTGGTTCAACCATTATTGTTTAATGAGTTATTATGGATAAAGAAATCCCTAGTTTAAGAAAAAAGATTACATAAATTAATAAAAATTTGAAATTTTAAAATATTATGTATTTCAAAGATATTAAAATGTAGTTTCTCGCTTCAATTTGCTGGGCAATGGGTTATTTGAGCACTTTCATTGTCAACAAATCCCCAAGTAATTAATATGATTGGTTTCAAACTATTCTTTTTTATTTTTTTCATGGTATTAAAAAAATACATATGCATCATTTTTTGGTGTAACTACTAATTTATTTAATTTAATAAGAGTAAAATAGAGTGATTCCGCTTCAATTTGCTAGGTTATTATTTGAGTACTCTCTTTGTCAACCAATCCCCAAGTAGTTAATATAATTAGCTTCAAATTATTTTGAATTTTTTTTCATAGTATTAATAAAATACTTGGTAAATAAATATATAACATTATTTTGTACTATAACTTTGATATTTAATTACAAGATATTGTAAAAATAAGATAATGAACAATGTAATGAATATCAATTGATAAATTTAAATGTAAAGAATCTTTGCATGAGAGAAATAAAGACAATATAACTAATGAAATTATTTCTCTTATTTAATTTAATTTTTTTGATAATGAATAATTTTTTTCAAATAAAGGTATTGTAGACACATAATTCTAAATTAAAGAAATACATATATATGTATCATTTTTTGTTATAGCTACTAATTTATTTAATTCAATAAGAGTAAAATAGAGTGAGAAACTTATTTATGTCAAATTTTATTGAGATGAGGTTCGAACCTAAGACCATTCTTATAGAAATTAATGGGTAAGTTAAAAGTTAACGGAATATTAAAGGAGAAGATAATATTTAACGGAAAACTTAACGGATAATCATAAAAGTAAGGTTAAATTTGGTAATCTCCATTAATAATATTAATCTGAATTATCTTAACCATCTATTTGATTAAATAATTCATCTGAACCATTCATTTGATTAAATAATTTGACCGCCATTTTTTCTACCTATTTTAGGCCTAACTCTCTTTGGCTCTTATTAGTATAGTAGATTAAGCTAAACATTGGTCATATTACATAATATAATATAATTAAATTATTTTCCATTTTTATATATTTATTTTAGTAATAATATAATTACATAAGTCATATTAGATATTTTATGATAATTGTAACAAACAAGTCATATATTATTCAATTAATTGTGTAATACTTTTGCATTAATCTTATAATCAAATAAATGTATAAGTTCAATATTAGAATTTTTTATAATTTCATCTTTATTTTTAATATCAATATATAATAAAAAAATAAATTGCGCTATATAATATTCGATGTCATCGCACGGATAATTGGACAATTATTTGCTCTAATTCAAGCTAGGAAAATATCAGAAAACATAATCAATCCAACCAATTTCATTAATTGCGCTATATAATATTCGATGTTACAATTTATATAATTGTATATCGATCCAAATATTCTTAAAATATTATAACAAATCCATTCCGTGTAACGCACGGGGCGAAAATACTAATTTTAATTAAAAGAAGAATGTTTTTGCATACAAGGAAAATATGAAATGATCTATATCTATATACGGAGTAATAACAAAAACATTACCAGTGTCTTTTTTTCTATCCACTTGTGTGTGAGTGTGTAACTGTGTATGTATGTGTGTGTGTGTGTATATATATATATATATATATATATATATATATATATATATATATATGGAAGGATTCAGGTGCGTGGGATTGCACCCAGGTAAAAAATGGGGTTAGATCTAAACCATTGATCAAATCTAGATCAATGGCTCAAATCAATGATTTAAAAAAAAAAAAAAAAACATGTCCTCCTCTTATCTGAGCACCTGATATGACATACAACTTAAAGGAATTCATGAAATTATTTATAAAATTAATAAAAATTACTTTTGTTTTCAAAAAATAAAAATTTATTTTATTTTATTTTTTCTTAAGAAGGAAAAACAAAGTACTTTAAGAAGGAAAACAAACCACGCACCTTAAGCATCAAAATAGCGCACCTTAAGTACACAGACCATGCACCTTAAGCACACAAACAAAGCACCTTAAGAACACAACCCACACACATAAAGATTTTAAATGACGCACCTTAAGTACACAAATCACGCACCTAAAGGTTTAAAATGACGCACCTTAAGTACACAAACCACGCACATTAACATACAAACCGCACATCTTAAAAAGGAAATTCACACACCTTAAGAAGGCAATTCAAGCACCTTAAGTTTCAACAACTGACTCACCTTAAGCACAAAAGTCACGCACCTTAAGAAGGAAATTCACGCACTTTGACCAAGTGTAAAAAGACCAAATTGCCACCGCGCATTTTTATTCACTGTCAATCCTGACGTTGATTTAGACAAGATCAATGGCTCAAATTTAACCGCACAATCGCACGGGAACCCATTTCTATTTATATATATATATATATATATACACACACACACACACACGTGTGAAGGCTCTCTCAGGTGAAAAAGGGATGAGATTTGAGCCGTTGATCTAATTTAAATCAACAGCTCAAACTGAAGGAAATTAAAAAGAAACAAAAAAACGTGCTTCACGGCAACATGCATGCAAATTATCAAGTGTCTCAAGCTTTAAACTTAAGCACTTTAAGTTTTAAACTTAGGCACCTACAGTTATAAACTTACGCATCTTAAGTTTTGAAATTATGCACCTTAAGTTTTGAAATTACGCAAAATTACCATAATAACAATGTTTTATTTTAAAGTTTTCTTCCATCTGGGATGTTAATTTTGGCTAGATCAAGGGCTAAGATTTCAACTTTTTTTTTACTTGGAGACCTCCTTCGCATTTGATCTCTAGTCTCTCTCTCTTTATATATATATATATATATATATATATATATATATATATATATATATATATATATATATATATATATATATAGTATTTTATGTGCTATAAAATATGTATGCTTTTTATATAATTGTGATTATTGCTATAATTATACGCATTGGTTGCTATTACTCATTTCATTTTAAAATTTTCCTAAACTCATACTTTTAGTTAGAAAATTCATAAATATTTAAAAATATGCCTAAATATGTAGACATAGTTAGCAACTGCATGTCTACATTAACCCATAGTTCCATACAAAATTTTAAAATTAAATTATTTTATTTCTAAATGCAATTCCTTAATTTTAATTAAGGCAATATGAAATATAATTAAGGAAATGAAACTATAAAATTAAATAAGGGTCCATTTGGAAGCTTGAAAAATGTTTTCTGAAAATATTATAATTTTATGGTGTTTAGCTGAAGGTTAAAAAAATTCTTTTTTTACTTAGCTGAAAGTTAATAAACAACATTTTTCTGTTTGTTTTTTTCTTTATGAAAATGAACATATTATTTTTTATAATAATAATAATAATAATAATAATAATAATAATTATTATTATTATTATTATTATTATTATTATTATAACATATAAATTGAATACCACATTCTCCCATCACCAAAAATAAAAATGAATTATTATTATTATTATTATTATTATTATTATTATTTCCACAATAAAATCACCACATTCTCCAATCACCAAAGTCTTTATGGAAGACGGGAGGAAGGCCTGCTACGAAACCTCCTCCCTGATCAACCTCTAAACGTGATTAAATGGGAGAAGTTGCAAGATGGTTTTATGAAATTGAACGTTGATGCATCAATAGACAAAGGGAAATGCAAAAAATTGGATTTGGATGTGTGCTAAGAAACAAAGAAGGTAAATTTAATTTGTTGCATAAAAGGAACACATTAGGGTGGAGCATTCTCACCAAGAGAAGTCGAACCAATGACAACCATAGAATCTCTGGGCTGGATCAAGGAGCTGTCTCTTGACAATGTGCTTGTGAGAACAGACTCTCTTAAGGTGGTGAAGAGCATTGAACAAAATGTAGGAGAATTGTATTTTAATTTAATTATTGATTACATTAAAAACTTGCTAAGAGATTTTTCTCAAATGTTTTATCGTTTGTCAAACAATTAGTGAACCAGACAGCTTATTCTGTTGCTAAGCAGTCAGTTTCTATGTCTAGTTATTTGGAGTGGCCTGGTTTGATGATCTCCCTTCTATCTTTGTAATATTTTATCGGTGGACTTGATTTAATATATGCTTCTTGTTTGGTTTTTTAAAGAAAAAGTATTAATCAATTTTTTAGGACGGAGTAAAAATTCGAACTAGACTTGACAATTATAGGAACGACTCATTAACACGATACGAAATCGGACACGAAAATAACGGGTTAGTGTTTAGCCTTAACATGTCCCGGGTCATTAACGAGTTGACTAGTCAAGGACCCATTATGCTTCGTGTCTTAATGGGTCAATCTGTTAAACATATTAAGAACCCGGTTAACCTGTTAATATTATATTTTTAACCGATTTACACAAACCTATTTAGAATCTGTTAAGTAAGAATCATTGTCATGAATGGGATTACAAAAGATATCATGAATGTAACATGACTGAGGATCAATTTACTATATTAGATCAAGATCATACACCAATTATTGATGTTCAACAAATTAAAATTTGAAATGAACAGATACTACATTGTAACAGAGTCAGTAGTACTAAAAAAAAAAAAAATTAAAATTTGAATTTTTATTGTGTTTAGTTTTATTCTTGTGTTATTTTAAGAATGTTATAAATTGAATATTCTTTTAATTTGTTTGATGGATCGAATTGTAGGTTTTATTTATTTTTTATATAACTTAACTTTAAATTTTAGTCTTTTTTAATATATTAATAGGTTTAGTGGGTTTAAACGGGTTATGTTTCATATCGTATCGTGTTGACACGATCCAAAATTTGCTAACAAAACATATATATCGTGTCAATCCGTTGAACCCGTTAATAAATCGTGTTCGTGTCGACCGGACCAACCCCGTAATTGGGTCTAATTCGAACAGTAACGTAGGTGGTCAATGAAAAGGAACTGGAGCCTGGAGGAGCCGAGGAGTATATCGTTAATATAGGAGAAGGTGTGAGGGCAAATACGTCATTTCATCTATCTAGGGCTTTTCACCCTCTTCCCTTCCTCGCCCTACAAAACCCTAGCAGGCAAACGAAGCAATAACTAACGCCCATTCTCACGCAGAAAATCCGAGAGCGAGATTTGCAGAAAATGGGAGTGTTTACATTCGTGTGCAAAGCCTCCGGCAGCGAGTGGACTGCTAAGCAGCTTAAGGGCGATCTGGAAGCTTCTGCTTGCTCAACCTACGATCTCCAGCGCAAGCTCGTCCAAGCCGCTCTAGCCGAAGACTGCTCCGGCGGCGTCCAGTCATCCTTCTCCTACGTCCTTCCTACTTCCGCCGTTTTCCAGGTTTCACATCCGTAACCTCTGAGTTGATGCTGTGTATTGAATAATTTTGTATTAAATTTGTTATGTTCTGTTTAAATTTAGATCTACACTTTTTAACATTGAGTTTATCGAGGTGCGTTTAGTATTTAGCTTTTCCGAAATTTTAATTGCATTTGTGTAATCTGATTTTGTTCCTTGTTTCTTTAATATTATATGCTGTTGAAGGTATAGATTTAGCGTGTGGACTTCGCACAATTTGTGACATGGAGAATCTTTTGATATGCAAGAATTTTCACGTTTTCTGGAGATACTTCGATGTAGTGGTTATTTGCATATATGAACTGGATAAGATAAAATTCATGCGTAGCATTACTTTGTTATGATATAGGGTGTAGTGATGCGTTTGCTCATTTTGAGTCGATGTTGGAATATATAACTGTGTGTTCAGTGGTGATTTACATTTTAAACTGATCTATTGTGACAAAGTAGAGAATGAATTGGGTGATATAAGTTTACAAGGTTTTAATTTCTCTTTGCCTAGGAAAAAGGTGGTTGGTTTTTACTCTGCTGCCTGTATTAAGCAGCAGTCTGATATGCAAATTTATAAATGTTTCTGAAATGTAGCACATATGGAATTTTTTAATTTCCAATCATTAACTTCATGTGGTGGTTGGGTGGTTTAGATATTCATTTTTGCACTTCTAAAGTTACTTCATTTGTTTCAGGTGATTATTGGTGGAGCTAGTGGTGGTGCTTTTATTGGAGGTGGTGGGGCAGCTGCAGCAGCAGCTCCTGCTGGCGGTGCAGCTCCTGCTGAAGCACCTCCAGCTGATGAGAAGAAGGAAGAGAAGGAAGAGAGTGATGATGATATGGGATTCTCGCTCTTTGATTAGTTAGGTGCTATATGCTAATGAATTATTTGCTGCTATCTGTTTCTTAAAACTGCTGTTTTGGCATGATTTTGATCTTTTTTGATAGATTTGAGTCCCATATGAAATGACTTGTTATAATGTTTTAAGTGCTTTGGATTCTTTTCATTCTCTCTTTGGCTTATATGGCTTGTTTTGTCAAATGCCTTGTGGTTGGAATTATTTGGATGGTGCTGTCTGATAAAAATGGTCATGACAACTCTAGAATTGTTTGAGAATAGCTTTCTGAATCAAAACATAAGTTTGGTAATAAAACCTCACAGGTATGGTGGAGGAAATATGGACTGAACCCCACAAATTAATTTCTTGTTTCAATACCTCAATTTCATGCAAATCCAGATATATTATCTCTTCCTGCAATAGTGAATTTCTGAATTCATTGAACTATGGAGTTAGAATTAGATGAATATTCGATAGCATTCACAGGTAGTTAGTTTCATGATTTCTCTCTCCCATACACTCATAGTTTTTTGCTTACCTTTCTAAGCTCTTCAAGCTCAGGTGATAGGATTTGAATCACTTTTTCAAGCTCTTCTCAGTTTTTATTTGATGCAAAGCATTTATTTTATTTGCATTCGAATCTCTAGTTGAAACTTGAGCTAATGGTGTGCATCAGGTAGAACCTTTATGTTCATTATAAGCAGAGCGAGCTCACTAGTCACTAAAGACTAGTCACTAAAGAAGAACCCTCTCTCTATATGTGCTTTACTTGTATGATGAAGCTAAAGTAAAAAAGTTAAGTACTTGTAGCACTAAGGGGGTGTGTATACACATGGGTAGTCGTTTTGGGTTGTGGTTCTTGATTGCCGAATTTTACAGATTTAAACTCTTTAAAAAGAATGTATCTTTATTAATATCAACATTAAATTGTTAATGATGCTGGTTGATTGTCTATTATAATTATATATTTATATAAATCATTTACAAACATTATATATTTATATAATTTATAATAAATAATTACATTACAGTATAAATTATGTATGAAGTAGTCCTACCACAAAGCAGGAGGGGCAAAATTGACAATGAACACAAATATTAAATGGATAGAACATTAGGTAGCATGTGCCTTTTGGTCCGTAAAAATTTATACTAGGAAGCTGGACTCCAACATGAGCCCAAGGTACAAGTTCAAACACAATATGATTACTACAACTTCTAAACAAATTAGGCAAGTCCAAAAAGAAAGAAGAAAGAAGACAAGTGAAGCCTAATACTGAATACGAAGTGATTTTGTTTGTACATAGCATGCCTCCTATTTATATTGTAATATATAATGCCTTGAATCATGAGAAATGAACGTGAGCCACGTTTTAGATGCATCAAATGCGAAGGACGACTTGTCCAAACCGCCCCTTCACTTCGCCTACCCATTGCCCCCCCCCCCCCCCCCCCCCCCCCCCCCCCCCCC
>NC_044918.1:28636572-28639804 GCF_003576645.1 Ipomoea triloba
CCCCCCCCCCCCCCCCCCCCCACCCACCCATTCCCCCCTATTTGGACCATGGGCCCTAAGTTTTATGTTATTTTGCATTTTAACACCCAAATTTTTTTATTTTCTTGCACTTTGACCCCAAATTTCATGTTACCCGGTTTAATTTCTTCTTCAATACTTTAGCTCATTAGAAATTAATCTTGGAACTTTGCACCCACCCACTAGGGCCTTGCAACAAACTAGCTTTTTTTACTGCTTCATTTTTTAATTTGTACTTGATGCCTTATTTGTGTGGATACTAACTAATTCTCCCCCAACACCTCCAAACTTCATTGAAAGAATTTCTATAAAATATGTGCATTCCAAACTGTCTCTATGGCCTTCCATAGATTTTTTTTCCCTATGTTATACATCCCTTTGCATGTTACCCTTGTGACTTAGTAATGACCTTCCTAATTTTTAGCTAGTTTTCCACCTTCCAAGGGTTTGCAAGCCTCCTTTTGCTTCAATACTTGATCATCCACTTGAAATCAATGCACCCTGGCTCGAGTGTCATGTTATTCCTTTATAATCCTTTGGTATTTAATTAGCTACCCTCTGATGAGTTGTGTCCCTTCTTTATTCAAGAAAGCTTAATTCTACCTAAAGATTTTCCTCATTTTGTTTGGGATAGAACCTAAAGGCCCATTTTGATGGGATCGCCACTTCTACTAGGACCCTTGCATCGCAAACAAAAGTCATTGCAAAAAAGGTCTTGCCTGTAGCCCGGGGAAGTCCTAGTTCTACCCAATGAGAGAATAGAAGTTGAGACAACACTATTAGGTATAGTTAGGTTTGTGCAGTTACTCTTACTCCCAATGATCTTGGAGCACCCTACAAGTTATGTGCTCACTCTAATGTCTACCTATGCGATGTGTGTTGAAGTCGTAAATCTTGTTCACCTTTTGGGTTGTCTACTTCCTTTCTTGATGGCCTTCTGGGATTTTTCTTATTGTGTGTTGCCAGTTTCCCTCCCTGTTAAGTGGTAGCCCACTCAGCCTTGTCTCATTGTTAGTTGTCAGCTTCCCTCGTTGCTCCTTGTGGGGGGTACCCACCTAGCCAATGGGCTAGGGGATGGGTGATGTGGGCCAGTAAAACCTAGGCTTGCCAAATAGCGAGCCTAATCGATCACCCTGCCCCACCAACCCATTTTGACTGCTCTATCTTCTTGTAGGTTGTCAGCTTCATTCTTTGGTATATCTCTAGACCTTGTCTCCTTGTGAGACGTTATCAACTTCAGGGCTATATGTCTACCAAGGCTCATAGGATTTCTTAAGTATTGGAGACAAGAGATCTTAGAGAGTTGATATTGGGATTTCAGCCTTGGAATGCTTATAAAGTAAGTGGCCTTAGCTTGAATGTCTTGGAAATTTGGGTCTTTGGGATTTGGGGCTACCTCGATAGGCACAACCCAACAAGAGTTTTGAAAATAAATTATCAATGATTTTGGTATGTTGTTAACCACTGTGAGTTTTGTGATAAAGTTTGATCTATTGCCATAATTCACGAACCGTGCCCTCGAAACATGCTATAAATACCAATTCAATAGTTACAAGTACATATATAATATAATAAAACATATGTATAATAATTGAGCAATATCTATGGTATTAGAGCAACCACGTTTGTAGTGTTTTGAGAGATTTTTACAGAAAAATTTGAAGATTATTTTTTTTTTGTTATGGGGATGAGTTTTTATTGGGTTTGCCACTGCAAGTAGAAGTTCTTTGTGAGACTTGTAACCGAGAGAAATGGAGAAAATTTGCTGCCATCCTGCACGTTTGGCGCACAGCCGCGCGCCAATTTATTGCTGTTGTCAAATTTTTGTTATTATTATTATTTTTTTGTTTTTTTTTTGTTTATTTTTTTTTTGTTTGTTTGTTTGTTTGTTTTTTTTTTTTTTGTTTTTGTTTTTTTTTAATCTTCCTCTTCTTTCTCTTCTCTAAGTGTCACTGCAAAAACCTAACAAAATATAGAATTATCGAGGTTAGTTGCTCTAAATCCCCAACAACAAAAAGATGAGGTGAGGAATCCTATATGTCACCAAAGATGGCAATAAAAACATAAATTAAGTGCCAAAATTACCAGACATTGGACAGCCGAATGAATTGGAATGCAGACACGTAGGTAGGGACACGATATATGTGGACAAATGGTAGCAAAGTGATGGATACAAAGTACATTAAGATTAACGCTCGCTACTCGCTGTCGTCATGTTTGCATACGTACCTACTCACATTTCCTCAATATAAAACACACCACTCCTTCCACGCTTAATCTCACTACCTACAAATTACATAACAACATTATTATTACAAATTCGTATACAGAAATGGCAAAAATTTTTTTTTTTTTTTTTTTTTTTTTTTTTTTTTTTTTTTTTTTTTTTTTTTTTTTTTTTTTTTTTTTTTTTTTTTTTTTTTTTTTGTTTTTGTTTTTTTTTAATCTTCCTCTTCTTTCTCTTCTCTAAGTGTCACTGCAAAAACCTAACAAAATATAGAATTATCGAGGTTAGTTGCTCTAAATCCCCAACAACAAAAAGATGAGGTGAGGAATCCTATATGGTCACCAAAGATGGCAATAAAAACATAAATTAAGTGCCAAAATTACCAGACATTGGACAGCCGAATGAATTGGAATGCAGACACGTAGGTAGGGACACGATTATGTGGACAAATGGTAGCAAAGTGATGGATACAAAGTACATTAAGATTAACGCTCGCTACTCGCTGTCGTCATGTTTGCATACGTACCTACTCACATTTCCTCAATATAAATACACACCACTCCTTCCACGCTTAATCTCACTACCTACAAATTACATAACAACATTATTATTACAAATTCGTATACAGAAATGGCAAAATCATACACAATATTTGTTGCCTTTCTTTTCTGCTTCCTCATTGCAACACCTACCGGTGAGTAATCATAGCATTATATATATAATGATCAAATGAGAACCTCTACTCTTGTGAGAATGTGCGAACCAAAATGAACATACATACACAATCGCCTACATAATTTCACACAAACTATTCCAATTGTGTGCATTGTGCACTGGAATATAAGATTGTGTACATCTATGTAGAGTACACTATGTACAAGTTCGCAGCTGATTCTCACCAGATCGGAAAAGCGGTTTTAATTAAAACATTATATATATATATATATATATATATATATATATATATATATATATATATATATATAT
>NC_044918.1:28640284-28645420 GCF_003576645.1 Ipomoea triloba
TTTTTTTTTTTTTTGTTTTTGTTTTTTTTTAATCTTCCTCTTCTTTCTCTTCTCTAAGTGTCACTGCAAAAACCTAACAAAATATAGAATTATCGAGGTTAGTTGCTCTAAATCCCCAACAACAAAAAGATGAGGTGAGGAATCCTATATGGTCACCAAAGATGGCAATAAAAACATAAATTAAGTGCCAAAATTACCAGACATTGGACAGCCGAATGAATTGGAATGCAGACACGTAGGTAGGGACACGATTATGTGGACAAATGGTAGCAAAGTGATGGATACAAAGTACATTAAGATTAACGCTCGCTACTCGCTGTCGTCATGTTTGCATACGTACCTACTCACATTTCCTCAATATAAATACACACCACTCCTTCCACGCTTAATCTCACTACCTACAAATTACATAACAACATTATTATTACAAATTCGTATACAGAAATGGCAAAATCATACACAATATTTGTTGCCTTTCTTTTCTGCTTCCTCATTGCAACACCTACCGGTGAGTAATCATAGCATTATATATATAATGATCAAATGAGAACCTCTACTCTTGTGAGAATGTGCGAACCAAAATGAACATACATACACAATCGCCTACATAATTTCACACAAACTATTCCAATTGTGTGCATTGTGCACTGGAATATAAGATTGTGTACATCTATGTAGAGTACACTATGTACAAGTTCGCAGCTGATTCTCACCAGATCGGAAAAGCGGTTTTAATTAAAACATTATATATATATATATATATATATATATATATATATATATATATATATATATATATATGGTTTGTGATTTTGTACGTAGTATATATACTTGTGTTGCGCTCTAACTAACTTTGTAGTTAATATAATGTTGTTATGTATGTTTATAGAGAGTAAAGTAGGTGAAGAAAAGGTGTGCGGAACGCTAAGCAAAACGTACCCCGGTTGGTGTGATGGTGGCGACTGTGATCTCCGTTGCCGGACTATTGAAGGCGCGGTTTCCGGCTCATGTCACTGGCATGACTTTGGAATGGCTTGCTTCTGCTATTTCAATTGCTGATCACCACTTCTGATCTATATATGCATGCGTCAATATAATGTCACTCATCATCATCTCATCTGCAATAATATAATAACAATAATCCCTCAAACTATATATGAATAATACTGCATGCTGCCTACCTAATTACATTGTATTACAATGAATTGTACTTTGCAGAAAATAAAATAATATAATTAATAAGAGGTGTGCCCATCTTTTTTTCAATAGCCAAATTTTTTGGCGAGTTGGTTACGTTGTATAATATGTATGTGTTATCTTTCAAGTATTAATCTTATTAAGGAGTACTTATTTCTAAAATTAGCATAGCGACATGTAAATTAAATGATGCTCCTCGGTTGAGCAGTTGAGCTACCCGCAAATGGAGACATGGACAACTTGCACATTGACTTGCCTTGTAATATAAATTCTTGGACAACATGAAGTCTCATCTTAGACTTTTTTGAAAATGATTTCTATTGCGATGGTGACTTCTTTGTCCAAAAGCCCTAGTAATGTAAAAGTTAATTCTTGAGACCACTCCAAATGCTTCACATACATGCTTAAAATTTCATCCTCAGATCTTCCACTCGGGTTACTTTACGAATTGTTTGTTGAGGCTAACATCTTGAGTTATCATTCGGATGAACAAACTTTAACTACTCAAGGAACCGTTCGGTCTGTCCGAATGTCAAGCACGCATAAAATCACTAGTCTAAATAAAATAATTTACAGTCTAAAATTCCTATCTTTTGGTATCATCAAAATCTAAAACAAAATATCCTAACACTTTTGAGATAAACAACATTGCTTATAACAAAGGATGATAAGCAATAGATCCTTTTGACCAACATTCTTTGCTAGATCCTTATTATTGCTTTTGGAGCCATGACACATAATCCAAGGTGGATACATGACTTTTAAGAAAGTTTCTTGAAAGTTGCATAAAGCTAAATTTTATGGACAAGTCACAAGCAAGCAGCTATATATTATATTGGATGCCATCAATCATTGTCAAATCCAAACATAATATTTTAATGACAAGTGGGAAATTCTAATTTGTTTCTCTACAATGGGTAGAAGAAATTAAATGCCAAGAGAAGAGGCACAAAAGATATATAATTTGATATCAAGCATTCAAAAACTTCATACGCGATTTATTAAGTTTTTAATTTAAGAGACTTCAAGCTCAAAAAAGATCAAGATCTTTAGTCTCTTATTTCGAAGATCATTCAACCTTCTTTCCACTATGCGAGCTTTGTTTTTGTAAAACAAATTTCCCTTGGACTATATAGTTAAGTAATAACCATAACCATAAGGAAGTGTTAAAGATTTAATTTAGTATAAAAATATTTAAAAGTCTGTTGACTCCATCCTACTCCAATCTACATTTTGCCTAATTATTGTACTTGGCAGAAAATAAAATAATTAATTTTTTTTGATAATAATAATAAACCTTCATTAATAAACATTAGAAACAAATACAAGGTTCAATGGAATGTAAAGCCAATTCATACAATCTGACATAGAACTAAATTTTCTAGCTAAGCTAATAAAATTTAGATTCGCAAACTGTGTTACAAGAGAGTTTTGATCCTCATAGGACCTTAAAACTTTTGACGAGTGATTGATGCCCTTGCAGAATGTGTACAAGTCGACCTCTGGATGGAACAACTTGCAAACCCCCTGAGTCTTTTTCTTCTCACTGAAGTCCATTGACATTTTCCCCAACTGAAGGTACATAACCAGCCTTGTGTCTTTGGCCGGTTCATCAGTGGGTATCTTCCCGACTGAACTGATGTTCATGAGGGGTATATCTTTGTCGTCTACTTCGATCAGGATGAGTATCACACGAACCATGACCATATATTTCTTGAAGCCCTCCAAAAACGAACCTCGTACAAAACGAGAAGGAAAATAATAAACTGCAATAAATGCAGAGGGAGACAACTGCAATAAATGCAGAGGGAGNATATCTTTGTCGTCTACTTCGATCAGGATGAGTATCACACGAACCATGACCATATATTTCTTGAAGCCCTCCAAAAACGAACCTCGTACAAAACGAGAAGGAAAATAATAAACTGCAATAAATGCAGAGGGAGACAACTGCAATAAATGCAGAGGGAGACAAAACAACAACAATTATTAAAGGACAAAACAAAGGGTAAAGGACAAAGAAGTTAAGAGCTCGAGACGCACGGGTCTCAAGGCTATCAACCTATTACCCTACCCCCTATTTTATTTTATATATATATATATATATATATATTATTTTAAAGATGGGAGATGGGAGGGAGGAGACGGCAATGGTGGTGGTGAGGTACGGCGGTGGCGGCGGTGGTGGCGGTGGGATGGCGGTGCGGTGGCCGTTGGTGGAAGAGGCGCCGTGGTGGTGGAAAGTAGAGGTGCGGTGGTGGTGGAAGTGGACGGCTAGCCGGAGGAGAAAAAGAAAAAGAAAAACGGAGGGGAGGAAAGGAGAAGAAGGTGGTGGCAGTGGTGGGTGAAGATGGAGAAGAAGAAGAAGAAAAGGGAGAAAAAGAAAGGAAAGGAAGATGGTGGGAAGAGAGCAAGATGCCGCCTCCGCTATCCCGCAAAGTAAGCGGAGGCGGCAACCACCGGAAGGGAAGAAGAAGACCGGAAAAGTATAGAGAGAAGGTGGAGAAAAATTTTAGAGAGGGAGGGGTGTAGATGCCTTTGCTAATATTAAAATAATTAATTAATAACAAGTGTGTCCATCTTTTTTTTTTTTCAATAGCCAAAGTTTTTGGCGAGTTGGTTGTATAGTATGTATGTGTTATCTTTCAAGTATTAATCTTAGCTTATTACTTATTTCTAAAATACAATAATTTGTATGATTAATTATTTATCACCTCTCCCTCCCTCAAAAAGCACATTGTCATTGTGGTGTACGTGCAAAAATGTGCATAGCCACATGTAACTGCAGATACTCGGCTCCTTGGTTGAGCTACCAAATGGAAACGTGGACAACATGAAGCCTCACCTTAGACTTTTCTGAAAATGATTTCTATTGTGGGAGTGACTTCTTTTTCCAAAAGCCCTAGTAATGTAAAATGTAATTCTTGAAACCACTCCAAAAGCTTGACATACATGCTTAAAATTTCATACCATCCACTCTCTTTTGCTCAAAACTCTTGTTAGAAATTGTCAATCTTTGTAACTTCTATTGAATCCTCTACAATTGATTGAATACAAAGATTTATTGACTCCGATCTCAACCATGGCAGCTAGTCTCGTTGAAACCCAGTATGAATGTAGTTGGGTACAAGTGAGTTTTTTGTACTAAACGAAATGCCGATGGTTCAATAGAACGGCATAAGGCTCGGCTGGTTACGAAGGGGTTTAATTAGGTTGCGAGCCAAGATTTCTTTAAGACTTTCAGTCCGGTTGTTAAGCCTACTAAGGTGCGGTTGCTCTTGTTAATTGGCTATTTCACGGAATTGGTCTGTTCGCCAATTGAATATTCACAATGCATTCCTTAATACCAACCTTTTGGAGACAGTCTATATGTGTCAACCGCCAGTCTACGAGGACAATGGATAATACTAGTATTCGTAGTCCCTGTTTGATATGATACTCATTACTCAATCCTCTATACTAAAAAATGAGGTGCCCTTACCTAATCGAATTTGTATAGTTGCAAATCGATTATCAAAACTCAATGTGGTTATTACAACTTCTAACAAATTAGGCAAGTCCAAAAACGAAAGAAGACAAGTGAAGTCTAATGCTCGATGAGAAGTGATAGATGATGTTTGCACAAGTGGGATTTTTCTCATTGTGGGGTGTCAGTTTTCCTCCCTGGTAAGTGGTAGCCCTCTGAGCCTTGTCTCCTTGTTGGTTGTTAGCTTCCCTCTTTGCTCCTTGTGGGTTGTCAACTTTCTTCCTTGGTGGCTCCCTATGGACCCTATGCCTTGTCTTCTTGTAAAGTCGTCAAAACGGGCTTTGCCTGTTGGGCCGCCCTGCCCCTCTCCTACTTAGGTAGGGGGTGGGTTTAAAAAATAACGACCTGTCAAAGAGCGGTATATATATATATATATATATATATATATATATATATATATATATATATATATA
>NC_044918.1:28645947-28738913 GCF_003576645.1 Ipomoea triloba
TATATATATATATATATATATATATATATATATATATATATATATATATATATATATGGTTTGTGATTTTGTACGTAGTATATATACTTGTGTTGCGCTCTAACTAACTTTGTAGTTAATATAATGTTGTTATGTATGTTTATAGAGAGTAAAGTAGGTGAAGAAAAGGTGTGCGGAACGCTAAGCAAAACGTACCCCGGTTGGTGTGATGGTGGCGACTGTGATCTCCGTTGCCGGACTATTGAAGGCGCGGTTTCCGGCTCATGTCACTGGCATGACTTTGGAATGGCTTGCTTCTGCTATTTCAATTGCTGATCACCACTTCTGATCTATATATGCATGCGTCAATATAATGTCACTCATCATCATCTCATCTGCAATAATATAATAACAATAATCCCTCAAACTATATATGAATAATACTGCATGCTGCCTACCTAATTACATTGTATTACAATGAATTGTACTTTGCAGAAAATAAAATAATATAATTAATAAGAGGTGTGCCCATCTTTTTTTCAATAGCCAAATTTTTTGGCGAGTTGGTTACGTTGTATAATATGTATGTGTTATCTTTCAAGTATTAATCTTATTAAGGAGTACTTATTTCTAAAATTAGCATAGCGACATGTAAATTAAATGATGCTCCTCGGTTGAGCAGTTGAGCTACCCGCAAATGGAGACATGGACAACTTGCACATTGACTTGCCTTGTAATATAAATTCTTGGACAACATGAAGTCTCATCTTAGACTTTTTTGAAAATGATTTCTATTGCGATGGTGACTTCTTTGTCCAAAAGCCCTAGTAATGTAAAAGTTAATTCTTGAGACCACTCCAAATGCTTCACATACATGCTTAAAATTTCATCCTCAGATCTTCCACTCGGGTTACTTTACGAATTGTTTGTTGAGGCTAACATCTTGAGTTATCATTCGGATGAACAAACTTTAACTACTCAAGGAACCGTTCGGTCTGTCCGAATGTCAAGCACGCATAAAATCACTAGTCTAAATAAAATAATTTACAGTCTAAAATTCCTATCTTTTGGTATCATCAAAATCTAAAACAAAATATCCTAACACTTTTGAGATAAACAACATTGCTTATAACAAAGGATGATAAGCAATAGATCCTTTTGACCAACATTCTTTGCTAGATCCTTATTATTGCTTTTGGAGCCATGACACATAATCCAAGGTGGATACATGACTTTTAAGAAAGTTTCTTGAAAGTTGCATAAAGCTAAATTTTATGGACAAGTCACAAGCAAGCAGCTATATATTATATTGGATGCCATCAATCATTGTCAAATCCAAACATAATATTTTAATGACAAGTGGGAAATTCTAATTTGTTTCTCTACAATGGGTAGAAGAAATTAAATGCCAAGAGAAGAGGCACAAAAGATATATAATTTGATATCAAGCATTCAAAAACTTCATACGCGATTTATTAAGTTTTTAATTTAAGAGACTTCAAGCTCAAAAAAGATCAAGATCTTTAGTCTCTTATTTCGAAGATCATTCAACCTTCTTTCCACTATGCGAGCTTTGTTTTTGTAAAACAAATTTCCCTTGGACTATATAGTTAAGTAATAACCATAACCATAAGGAAGTGTTAAAGATTTAATTTAGTATAAAAATATTTAAAAGTCTGTTGACTCCATCCTACTCCAATCTACATTTTGCCTAATTATTGTACTTGGCAGAAAATAAAATAATTAATTTTTTTTGATAATAATAATAAACCTTCATTAATAAACATTAGAAACAAATACAAGGTTCAATGGAATGTAAAGCCAATTCATACAATCTGACATAGAACTAAATTTTCTAGCTAAGCTAATAAAATTTAGATTCGCAAACTGTGTTACAAGAGAGTTTTGATCCTCATAGGACCTTAAAACTTTTGACGAGTGATTGATGCCCTTGCAGAATGTGTACAAGTCGACCTCTGGATGGAACAACTTGCAAACCCCCTGAGTCTTTTTCTTCTCACTGAAGTCCATTGACATTTTCCCCAACTGAAGGTACATAACCAGCCTTGTGTCTTTGGCCGGTTCATCAGTGGGTATCTTCCCGACTGAACTGATGTTCATGAGGGGTATATCTTTGTCGTCTACTTCGATCAGGATGAGTATCACACGAACCATGACCATATATTTCTTGAAGCCCTCCAAAAACGAACCTCGTACAAAACGAGAAGGAAAATAATAAACTGCAATAAATGCAGAGGGAGACAACTGCAATAAATGCAGAGGGAGACAAAACAACAACAATTATTAAAGGACAAAACAAAGGGTAAAGGACAAAGAAGTTAAGAGCTCGAGACGCACGGGTCTCAAGGCTATCAACCTATTACCCTACCCCCTATTTTATTTTATATATATATATATATATATATATTATTTTAAAGATGGGAGATGGGAGGGAGGAGACGGCAATGGTGGTGGTGAGGTACGGCGGTGGCGGCGGTGGTGGCGGTGGGATGGCGGTGCGGTGGCCGTTGGTGGAAGAGGCGCCGTGGTGGTGGAAAGTAGAGGTGCGGTGGTGGTGGAAGTGGACGGCTAGCCGGAGGAGAAAAAGAAAAAGAAAAACGGAGGGGAGGAAAGGAGAAGAAGGTGGTGGCAGTGGTGGGTGAAGATGGAGAAGAAGAAGAAGAAAAGGGAGAAAAAGAAAGGAAAGGAAGATGGTGGGAAGAGAGCAAGATGCCGCCTCCGCTATCCCGCAAAGTAAGCGGAGGCGGCAACCACCGGAAGGGAAGAAGAAGACCGGAAAAGTATAGAGAGAAGGTGGAGAAAAATTTTAGAGAGGGAGGGGTGTAGATGCCTTTGCTAATATTAAAATAATTAATTAATAACAAGTGTGTCCATCTTTTTTTTTTTTCAATAGCCAAAGTTTTTGGCGAGTTGGTTGTATAGTATGTATGTGTTATCTTTCAAGTATTAATCTTAGCTTATTACTTATTTCTAAAATACAATAATTTGTATGATTAATTATTTATCACCTCTCCCTCCCTCAAAAAGCACATTGTCATTGTGGTGTACGTGCAAAAATGTGCATAGCCACATGTAACTGCAGATACTCGGCTCCTTGGTTGAGCTACCAAATGGAAACGTGGACAACATGAAGCCTCACCTTAGACTTTTCTGAAAATGATTTCTATTGTGGGAGTGACTTCTTTTTCCAAAAGCCCTAGTAATGTAAAATGTAATTCTTGAAACCACTCCAAAAGCTTGACATACATGCTTAAAATTTCATACCATCCACTCTCTTTTGCTCAAAACTCTTGTTAGAAATTGTCAATCTTTGTAACTTCTATTGAATCCTCTACAATTGATTGAATACAAAGATTTATTGACTCCGATCTCAACCATGGCAGCTAGTCTCGTTGAAACCCAGTATGAATGTAGTTGGGTACAAGTGAGTTTTTTGTACTAAACGAAATGCCGATGGTTCAATAGAACGGCATAAGGCTCGGCTGGTTACGAAGGGGTTTAATTAGGTTGCGAGCCAAGATTTCTTTAAGACTTTCAGTCCGGTTGTTAAGCCTACTAAGGTGCGGTTGCTCTTGTTAATTGGCTATTTCACGGAATTGGTCTGTTCGCCAATTGAATATTCACAATGCATTCCTTAATACCAACCTTTTGGAGACAGTCTATATGTGTCAACCGCCAGTCTACGAGGACAATGGATAATACTAGTATTCGTAGTCCCTGTTTGATATGATACTCATTACTCAATCCTCTATACTAAAAAATGAGGTGCCCTTACCTAATCGAATTTGTATAGTTGCAAATCGATTATCAAAACTCAATGTGGTTATTACAACTTCTAACAAATTAGGCAAGTCCAAAAACGAAAGAAGACAAGTGAAGTCTAATGCTCGATGAGAAGTGATAGATGATGTTTGCACAAGTGGGATTTTTCTCATTGTGGGGTGTCAGTTTTCCTCCCTGGTAAGTGGTAGCCCTCTGAGCCTTGTCTCCTTGTTGGTTGTTAGCTTCCCTCTTTGCTCCTTGTGGGTTGTCAACTTTCTTCCTTGGTGGCTCCCTATGGACCCTATGCCTTGTCTTCTTGTAAAGTCGTCAAAACGGGCTTTGCCTGTTGGGCCGCCCTGCCCCTCTCCTACTTAGGTAGGGGGTGGGTTTAAAAAATAACGACCTGTCAAAGAGCGGTATATATATATATATATATATATATATATATATATATATATATATATATATATAATATAATATAATATAATTGTCTAAGTATCTAAAAATATATGCAATGTCTAATGTTTCATAAAGTATGTCTTATGTTAGTTATGACAAGTTACTTTAATTATTTTTATAATGTACAAATGGTAAAACTTAACAAAGTAGTAAACTAACAACTTAAGAATAAGGAAAAAAATTAAAAGGGTGTTGTATGTGGCAGGTGCCCACCTAGGCCGGGGGCTAGGGGTGGGCGGTGTGGGCTAGTAAAACCTAGGCTCACCAATGAACGAGCTTAATCGACTGCCCTGCTCCACCAACATTAACCCATTTTGACAGCTCTATCTTCTTATGGGTTTTCGGCTTCACTCTTTGGTATATCTCTAGACCTTGTCTCCTAGTGGATTATCAACTTCAAGGCTAGATGTCTACTAAGGCTCATAGGATTTCTTAAGTGTTGGAGAGAAGGCGATCTTGAGAGTTGATATTGAGATTTCAGCCTTGGTTTCTTAAGCAGTGGCCTTGAATGTCTTGGAAATTTGGGTATTTGGGATTTGGGGCTACCTCGATAGGCACAACCCAACAAGAGTTTTGAAAATAAATTATCAATGGGTTTGCAATGTTATGTTGTTAACCATGGTAAGTTTTGAGATAAAGTTCAATCTATTGCACTAATTCACGAACTGTGCCTTCAAAACATGATATAAACACCCATTCAATAATTACAAGTACATATAATATAAGAAAACATATATATAAAATAATTGAGCAATATCTATGGTATTAGAGCAACCACATTTGTGGTTTTTTCAGAGGTTTTTGCAAAAAAAAAAAAAAAACTTGAAGATGGTTTTTTGCTGATGTGGGATGGGTTTTTTAGTTGTTTTTTTCCCTACAAGTTGAAGTTCTTTGTGAGACTTGTAGCTGAGAGAAATGGAGGAAAGCTACCGCCTCCATGCGCGTTTGGTGCACACGTTTGGTGCACAGCCCTGCCCAGCTTGGCACGTGCATGCATTAATGCTTACTTTTTGTTAGATTTTTTGTTTTTTTTTTTTTGATTTTATTTTCATCTAGTTCTTCTTTCTCTTCCCTAAGTGTCACTGTAAAAACCTAACTGACAGAGTAATTAGGCAAGCAGTATTCGACCCGGACCACCCGCACTGACTCGAATACAAAGAACGGACGACAAACAAGCCGTTACGCATTATTACATATTAAAGATGAGGAGTCACTCCAACGGCTCCCCAGCATTAACATCCACTCCAACGACTCCTCAGCATTAACTTCCGCTTACTGCGCATTGAAGGTGAAGCAGAGAGTCGTTGAGCTCACTTGTAGAGGGGGGGGGGACTTTCTGACACACGCAACATTTCTATACTAGAATCCTCTATTGTACTGCACTGTACTCAAACATTGATATTAATAATACAAGATACCGGTAACACATTATTACCGTAACTAACAAAATGTAGAACTAATGAGGTTGTTCTAAATCCCAAACGACAAAAAGATGATGCTGAAATTTGTGTTGAAAGCTCCTTACTTCCCAGGTTGGGAAGAACAATAATTTGAATTTGCTAAAAAGAGGTGTTGAATATATGAGGTGAGGATTCCTATGCTCACCAAAGATGGCAATAAAAATCAGCGGCAGATCTAGAAAATTATTTGAGTGGGGCATAATTTAAATGATTTTAGAAATGTCAGTGATAAAATATCAAACACCTATAATGATATGAACCTGGTTAACTCGATCTTCTCTTTACAATCTAATTAGAAAAGGATTTTTTTAGAACGGTTTATTAGGCTTGGTGTGATCAATTTGTAAGTTTAATTTAGGTTGGGTAAGGGGTTGTTTTTGGGTTTTGAGCTTGATTTTCGCCTCACGGCCGATTATAGAGCGATATGAGAATGATTTTGACGCCACATGTGGGGTTTCGCACTTGATAAGTCAAGTTCCATGAATCACTAGTTCATGGTCGAACTCAGGAAAATTATCTCAGTTTTTCAATCTACCTCAAGAATTCATCTCGAATCTATATTTCATTTGGCATGCAATGGCGTTAAATAACCATTGACAAACATATTATAACCACATGAATGAGATAATTATTAGAAATAGGATAAAGTAATTCTAACCAACAAACTAAGATAAACATGAATAATAATATAGTTCTAACAAACTAAATCTAAAATGATTTTAAGATAATCATCCTAATTAATTAATAAAACCAATTCTAAAATATTTTAACAGTTCACGTGGCCACAACATATATAGTTCAAATATAATACAAAAGACATTATAAATTACAATATAATGTTTATGATAAACTATAAGATAGTTAGAAACAGATCAAAACCAAAACTATATTTGAATATGGTGAAATTTTAAAATAGTTTAAATGTTATAAAAATATTTATGGCAAAATATAAAACCTAATGAATCAGATAAAATAAATTGAATAGAAAAAAAAACATTATATTCATAAACACTTTAATTCATATATTGCCATTGCAGAGTTATTGTCACAAAATAGAGCAACTGGGCTGTGTATTTCTGAATTGAGATCTGCCAATAGATATTTGAGCCATTGGATTTCACAAGTAGTTGATGCCAATGCCCTATATTCTGCTTCAGAAGATGATCTAGACACAGTAGCTTGTTTTTTTGTCTTCCAAGAAATCAAGGACTCTCCAAGGTAAATGCAGTATCCAGTAATAGATTTTCTGCTCTTTATACAATTTGCCCAATCAGAGTCAGAAAATCCTTGTAGTTTGAAATTAGGATTTGCTGGATAGAAGAGACCTTTTCCAGGTGATCCTTTTATGTATCTCAGCACTCTGTGAGTTGCAACTAGATGGCTATCCCTTGGTTTATCCACAAATTGGCTCAATTGTTGAACTGCATGGGCTATGTCAGGTCTAGTGTTGGTGAGATAAAGGAGTTTCCCAACCAACCTTCTGAAAATTTCAGGCTGCTCAATGAGAGTGCCTTCTAGGTTATTCAGTTTCTGCCCTGGCACAGATGGTGTTCTTGAGGGTTTAGCCTCTAAGAATCCATTTTCTTGTAAGATTTCCAAAGCATATTTTCTTTGGCAAATATTAATACCCTTGGAACTTCTGAATGCTTCAATTCCCAAGAAGTAATTCAAGGCACCAAGATCTTTGATCTTGAAGGATCTGTCTAGCAGCTGTTTTAGATCCTTAATCTGATTGGAGTCTGTGCCTGCAACAAGGATGTCATCAACATAGACCAAGAGAGCAAGAAATGATTTCCCAGAATGTTTTGTGAACAAGGAAGGATCTGCCATTGACTGTTTAAAACCATTGTCTTGTAGGGCTTTAGTTAACTTTGCATTCCACTGCCTGCTAGCTTGTTTTAACCCATACAAGGACCTCATCAATTTGCAAACCTAATTTGGTTTATCTGTCTGAAAGCCAGGGGGCAGTACCATGTATACCTCTTCATCTAGGTCTCCATGTAGGAAGGCATTATTGATGTCAAGTTGCTGAATATCCCAACCTTTTGCAATCGCTACTGCCAAGAAAGTCTTAATAGTTGTCATTCTTTCCACAGGAGAGAAGGTCTCAATGTAGTCCACACCCAATTGTTGTGTGTACCCCTTGGCAACCAATCTGGCCTTGTATCTTTCAATTGAACCATCAACCCTATGTTTGACCTTATAAACCCATTTGCAACCAATAGGAGATTTCCCTGCTGGTAATTCTGTCAAAAACCAGGTATTGTTGTGATATAGGGCTTCTATTTCAGTTTGCATGGCCTGTCTCCATTCCTCACACTTAACAGCTTCTTTGTAAGATTGGGGCTCAGGCACAGAAACAATGGAGGCTGCACAAATCCTATGATTGAAAGGCAATTGATCATAGGAAATAACCTTAGTGATGGAGTGAGGTGAGGTTCTGTTATCACCATAGTTCATCATTGTGGATTGACAAATGTAGTCCTGCAATCTGTTAGGCATCACCCTTGCTCTTGTTGACCTCCTAGGTTGTGGCAAATCAGTCTGATCATCTGGTAAGTGACTTTCAGATTGGGGTTGCCCAATGTGGATTTCTGATGAATTGCCCTCAGAGAGAGATTGCTCAATGTGAGCAGCTGGACTGAGGCTTGGCTGTTCATCAGAAGGATCTGGTGGATGATCAATGTGATCATCAACTCTGTCTGTCCCATCATTAGAATGAGTTTGATTCTGGTTTCCAATGCTGGTTTGCTGTCTGATAGGCTCCCATCCACTAGTAACTGTATCATCCCATTCACCAATAACTATGTCAGTAGGAATCAAAGGAAGAGGAGGGTTAGAATTTCCTGATTTGTCATTGCTGGTTTTGAGCCCTGGGACTCCTTTTCTGACATTGAGTGGAAATGTTTGCTCATAAAAGTGAACATCTCTTGACACAAATGTAGTTTTGTCATTCAAGTCATACAGAATATAACCCTTTACAGCAGCTGGAAAGCCTAGAAAGATACATTTTCTAGCTCTTGACTGCATCTTATTCCTGCCTTGTGCAATAGTTCCAGCAAAAGCCAAACAGCCAAAAGATCTTAGTTGATTGTAGTCAACATCTTTGCCAAACAGAATTTGATAGGGACTGCTACCATGAAGAACCTCAGTAGGCAGTCTATTGATTAAGAATGAGGCATGGAGGACACAATGGCCCCAAAACTCATCTGTCACTCCAGATTGAAACTTCAAAGCCCTGGCAGTATTCAAGATGTGTTGTTGTTTTCTCTCAGCCACTCCATTCTGTTGGGGTGTATAGGCACAACTCCTTTGGTGTATGATCCCTTTGTCATTAAGAAAACTACTCAGCATGAACTCTCCTCCATTGTCAGTCCTAACCACTTTGATTTTGGTTGTGAACTGAGTTCTCACATAGCTATAGAAGTTCTGAAATATGGACTTCACTTCTGACTTGTGTTTCATTAGATGCAGCCATGTGAACTTGCTGTGCTCATCTACAATAGTTAAGAAATAATGCTCCCCCTTCATAGAAGCCACTTGAAAGGGGCCCCAGACATCCATATGGATTAGATCAAAACTTTTCTCTGTTGTAGTTGTGCTAGTAGGAAAGTTTGATCTTCTTTGTTTAGCAAAATGGCAAGTGTCACATACAAAGTCAGAGTTGCATTTTAGAGGAAAACCAAGTTTTATTCCTTTCAACAGTCTCATCTTATTTACAGGGAAGTGCCCTAATCTATTATGCCACAATTCTGTAAAAGAAATACTGCAAACAGAATTTGAATTAGAATTAGGAAAACACTTTCTCTTCTTGGTGGGAGGCTTGGTGATCAGGTACAGCCCATCCTTCTCATTAGCAAAACCATCCACTATCCCAAAGTGCCCCTGAAGGGTACAAGAATCAGCCCTCACAAGAATTTCACAACTGGATTGCTTTAACAATTTGCTAGCAGAAATGATATTAAAGGTGAAAGATGGAATGAGCAACACATTCTGCAAGATTATATCCATGTGTAGTTTGACCTGACCTATATGAGTAACTTCTACTCTATCCCCATTAGGTAGTTTTACCAGTATTCCATGAACTTCAGCATAAGTATCAAAATACTCTAGTGAACACACAATGTGGTCAGTTGCTCCTGAGTCTAGGATCCAGACATTTGAAAGATTTAGAGTAGCATTAACAGAAGGTTTAGAAATGAACCTGCCTTCATTGTGATCACTCTCCATGGGAACTTTGAAGTCAGGTTTAAGTCCAGTGTTGGTGACTGCCACAACTGCACTGGTGGATGCCTGATTTCCTTGACTTTGCAACAGTGTCATGAGTTTGTGAAGCTGCTCAGTGGAGAGTCCTACATCTCCAATGTGATTAACAGAGGCATAGGTGTTAGAATTCTGCTGTACCTCTTGATTCTGTCTCCCTTTGGACTTATAACCAGCTACCCACCCAGGAGGATAGCCATGTTTCTTGTAGCACTTTTCAACAGTGTGCCCTTGCATCCCATAGTATGTACACTTAGGAACATTCTTTCCTGAACCAGCATTAAACCTCTTCTTGTTATATGAATTGAATGCTGCCACCACAGACTGTTCATCTGTGTAATTCTGCACTGCATTAGTCTGAACAAGATCACTGCCTCTGACATCAATTGAATTCTTGAGTTTCCTTTCCATTTTCAAAGTCATATTCAGCACCTTTTCCATGGTAGGAATAGGCTCCATAACAAGGATCCCTGACTTGATGTTTTCATATTCCTCATTCAAGCCTTCCAAGAACCTGATGATTTGATCCTCCTCTTTTTCTTTCTGGATCTTACTTACTAAGGTACAAGAACACTTAAGCATACATTCACAAGCAGGAATTGGCCTCATAGCATTTAATTGCATCCATAACGCATTGCTCTTAGTAAAAAATTCATTGATGGATAGATTACCTTGTGAGCATCTATATATCTCATTCTGCAGTTCAGCAATCCGATGAGGATCTACTTGTGAGTATCTCTTCCTGAGCACATTCCATATATCTGCTGCTATGTCAAAGTAGAGAACTCCTTCTGCAATGGTAGGGCTAATTGATTTGAAGATCCACGAGCACACAATATTATTGCATCTTCTCCATACTGCGTGTTTAGGATCAGACTCATCCGGCTTCGCAATACTTCCATCCGCGAAACCGAACTTGTTCTTGACTTCGAGTGCTATTTTCATCGCTCTGCTCCAGGAGTTGTAATTGATTTTGGACAGAGGCGGAGAGACAAGAACAAGATTTGGATTCTCCGTAATATGCAAATATAGCGGATCGTCGAACTCATCGGTGCGTTGAGTTGGATTCTGATTTGAGTTTGAAGCACCTCCTCCTTGTCCTTCAATCGAAACACCTTCATCGTTTTCCGCCATCACCGCTGCGGCATAGCTTCGATGAAGCTCTGATACCATGATGAAAAGCTTAGTGCATGTCAATGAGGTGAGACACTGCAATCTGTAAACTGGAAAATTGGAATCTGATTGAATGAATGTTGGAGGGAAAAAGAGTTCAGCTTAAGTACAGTAGCTAGGAGACGATTACAACTAACAAAACTTAGGAAAGTACAAAAATTCCCTTAAGGCTTTATGGAGTTTTGTTTGAGCAGCTAACAGCTTTCGCTTTGGCTTCCACCTTCTGAATTGATCATCCTTCTTCATTTTATCAAATGGTATAGCAAAGTGATGGATACAAAGTACATTAAGATTAACGCGCTAGCATTAGTGTCGTCATGTTTGCATACGTACCTACTCACATTTCCTCAATATAAATACACACCACTCCTTCCACGCTTAATCTCACTACCTACAAATTACATAACAACATTATTATTGTAAATTCGTATACAGCAATGGCAAAATCATACACAATATTTGTTGCCTTTCTTTTCTGCTTCCTCATTGCAACACCTACCGGTGAGTAATCATGGCATTTTATATATATATATATATGGTTTGTGAATTTGATTTTGTACGTAGTATACGTGTGCTCTAACTAACTTGGTATAGTAGTTAATACATATAATATAATATAATGTATGTTATATTGATAGAGAGTAAAGTGAGTGAAGAAAAGTTGTGCGAGAAGGCAAGCCAAACGTACTCCGGTTGGTGTGATGGTGGCGACTGTGATATCCGTTGCCGGGATGTTGAAAGTGCGGTTTTGGGCGCATGTCACTGGAACGATTTTGGATGGGCTTGCTTCTGCTATTTCAATTGCTCACCTCACTAATATAATATATATAATTATTCAACTTCTTTGCGTCAATGTCACTCATGATGATCTGCGTGCAATAATAACAATAATCCCTCAAACTATGAATAATCCTACCTAATTGTATTACAATGAATTGTACTTTGGCAGAAAATAAAATAATTAATAACAAGTGTGTCAGTCTTTTTTTTCAATAGCCAAAGTTTTTGGCGATGAGTTGGTTGTATAATATGTATGTGTTATCTTATTACTTATTTCTAAAATACAATAATTTCTATAATTAATTATTTATCACCTCCCCAGCCTCAACAATATAATCGATTGAATACAAAGATGTATTGACTCCTCAACCATTAGTGCGATAACATGAACCACTTGCTCCTCAAAAATTGGTGGAGCTTGTGGAATATCATCCTATAATTGTTGATTCGCAATTGGATTTATTCGCTGCTCATCGATCAATAATTGGTGGAATATCGAGATCTCTAAATTCCTTAACAACTCGTAGAATATCTTATTCTACTAGCTCCCCAACATTTTGTGGAATATCAAAATCTCAGGGCTTCTCATCAATTGGTGAAATATTGGGTTTTTTAACAATTGACAGAATATCAAGGGATGGTGAAGACACCACTATTCGAGAAAATATCGGTGGTGGTGATAACTTGTAAAGACGGACGAGATGTATATAATTTAAGATAGATTTTAGACCGTAATTAGATTTTGATGTGTCATAATGTAATATAGGATAGATTTTAGACCCTCAAATTTTTAGTTTTGTTAGTGTAAAGGGGAATTCAACACGGCAAAACTTTTGTGCTGATGTCATGATGAAGTCATCACAAACAACATAAGTTGATAGCAACACAAGTCTAACATAGGAGCAAGACTCTACGACAACAAGGAGTTTGGAGGCTGATGAAGATGTTGACATGTACATCATCAGCAACATGATGTTATAGACAATAATAGTTTAAGAGCAGTAAGGCTTTCTCAAGCATCATAAGGTGACATAAAGCTTATGAGAGGCATCAGAACTTTACAACTACAAAGGTTCTCAATCAACAACAAAAGATTCAAGCAACAGGGGATTGAAAGCATCCATATTTTTATAAGAAGTAGAAGTTTAAGCAGGAACCTTTCAAAAAAAAAAAAAAGTTAAAGAACGAAGAGTCTAAGCAGTATAACTTCTACATCAGTAGCAAGACTTTTATGGTATGAATTATTTGCTGCTATTTGTTTCTTAAAACTGCTGTTTTGGCATGATTTTGATCTTTTTTGATAGATTTGATTCCCATATGATATGACTTATTATAATGTTTTAAGTGCTTTGGATTCTTTTCATTCTCCCTTTGGCTTATATGGCTTAGCTTGTTTTGTCAAATGCTTGTGGTTGGAACTATTTGTATGGTGCTGTCTGATAAAAATGGTCATGTTAATGCAACTCTAGAATTGTTTGACAATAGCTTTCCGAATCAAAACATAAGTTTGGTAATAAACCTCTTCTTGCAATAGTGAATTCATTGAACTATTGAGTTAGAACTTTTAGATGAATATACGATTGCATTCAGGTAGTCAGTTTCTATGCTCAGGTCATCATTTATTTTATTTGCATTCGAATTTCTAGTTGAAACTTGAGCTAATGGTGTGCATAAGGTAGAACCTTTATGTTCATTAAGCAGGGCTCACTAGTCACTAAATTAAACAAGAAACCTCTCTATATGTGCTTTACTTGTACGAAGCTAAAGTAAAACTTGCTGAAGCACAAACCGTCAATAACTGCTCCCAACAAGGCTCAAACTCATGACCTTCTACTTGGTAGAGCCACTTCGTACCGCTAGACCACAAGGCCATTGATTAGTAGTTTGTCTGCCATAGTTCAGGGCTAGTAGAGCGGTCCTCCCACCTAAAAGCTCCGCTCTACCCTACCTCCAAAATTTTTCTAGATTTAATTGTTTTGAATTTAAAATTATTACTACGTATTTCACAGATTTAAACTTTTTAAAAAGAATGCATCTTTATTAATATCAACGTTAAATTGTTAATGATGGTTGATTTTGTCAAGTGTAATTATATATTTATGTAAATCATTTACAAACATTATATATTTATACAATTCATAAATAATTACAGTATAATAAATTATATGTATGAAGCAGCCCTACCACAAAGCAGGAGGGGCAAAATTCGCAATGAACACAAATATTAAATGGATAGAACATTAGGTCGCATGTGCCTTTTGGTCCGTAAAAAAATATACTTGGAAGCTGGACTACAACATGAGCCCAAGGTACAAGTTCAAATCCAATACTCGATGAGAAGTGAAGTCTGATCTAATACTCGATGAGAAGTGATGATGCTGTTTGTACAAAGCATGCCTCAATCATCTCTGCCAGACACGTGAGCCACGTTTAGATGCATCGAATGCGAAGGACGGTTTGTCCCAACCGCCCCTTCACTTAGATCGCCTACCCATTGCCTCACCTCTCACCCTCCTATATATATATGCGTTTTTACGTTTTAACAATGCACCCAAAATTTCTATTTTCTTGCACTTTGACCCTAAATTTCATGTTACCCAGTTTAATTACTTCTTCAGTCTATTAGCTCACTAGAAATTAATCTTGGAACTTTGCACCCAGTCACCATGCCCTTGCAAGAAATTAGCTTTTTTTTTACAGATTCATTTTTTAATTTGTACTTGATGCCTTATTTGTGTGAATACTAACTAATTCTCCCCCAACACCTCCAAACTTCATTGAAAGAATTTCTATAAAATATGTGCGTTCCATACTGTCTCTATGGCCTTCCGTAGATTTTTTTTCCTATGTTATACATTCCTTTGCATATTACCCGACTTAGTAATGACCTTCCTAATTTTTAGCTAGTTTTCCACCTTCCAAGGGTTTGCAAGCCTCCTTTTGCTTCAATACTTGTCCTCCACTTGATATCAATGCACCCTGGCTTGAGTGTCATGTTATTCTTTTATAATCCTTTGGTATTTAATTAGCTACCCTCTGATGAGTTGCGTCCCTTCTTTATTCAAGAAAGCTTAATTCTACCTAAAGATTTTCCTCATTTTGTTTTGGATAGTACCTAAAGGCCCATTTTGATGGGATCACCACTTCTACTAGGACCCTTGCTTCGCAAACACAAAGGTCATCGCAAAAAGGGTCTTGCCCGTAGCTCAATGCGGGGAAGTCCTACTTCTACCTAATAAGGGAATAGAAGTTGAGACAACACTATTAGGTATAGCTAGGTCTGTGCACTTTCTCTTACTCCCAATTCAATGATCTTTGAGCACCCTACAAGCTATATATTCTCACTGTAATGTCTACTTCCTTTCTTGATGGCCGTTTGACTTTTTCTTATTGTGTGTTGCCAGTTTCCCTCCCTGGTAAGTGGTAGCCCTCTTAACCTTGCCTCCTTGTTAGTTGTTAGCTTCCCTCGTTGCTCCTTGTGGCGGGTACCCACTTAGGTGTGGGCTAGCAAAACCTAGGCTTGCCAAGTAGCGAGCCTAATCGATCACCTTGCCCCACCAACGCATTTTGACTACTCTATCTTCTTGTGGGTTGTTAGCTCCATTCCTTGGTATATCTCTAGACCTTGTCTCTTTGTGAGACGTTATCAACTTCAGGGCTATATGTCTATCAAGGCTCATAGGATTTCTTAAGTGTTGGAGAGAAGAGATCTTGGGAGTTGATATTGGAATTTCAGCCTTGGAATTCTTAAGTGGCCTTAGCTTAAATATCTTGGTAATTTGGATCTTTGGGATTTGGGGCTACCTCGATAGGCACAACCCAATAAGAGTTTTGAAAATAAATTATCAATGAGTTTGAAATGTTGTTAACCACGGTAAGTTTTGAGATAAAGTTTGATCTATTGCCATAATTCACGATTATTCGTGCCATGAAAACATGCTATAAACACCAATTCAACAATTACAAGTACATTTAATATAAGAAAACATTTAATATCTATGGTATTAGAGCAACACATTTGTAGTTTTTTGAGAGATTTTTACAGAAAATTTGAAGATGATTTTCTTCTGATGTGGAGATGAGTTTTTTATTGGATTTTTCACTGCAAGTAGAAGTTCTTTGTGAGACTTGTAGCTAAGAGAAATGGAGAAAATTTGCCGCCTTCCTGCACGTTTGGTGCACATCCGCATGCCAATTTGTTGTTGTTGTCAAATTTTTATTTTATTTTGTTTTTTTTTTTTTTTTCATCTTCCCTCTTCTTTCTCTTCTCTAAGTGTCACTGCAAAAGCCTAACAAAATATGGAACTATCGAGGTTAGTTGTTCTAAATCCCCAACAATAAAAAGATGAGGTGAGGAATCTTATATGCTCACCAAAGATGGCAATACAAACATAAATTAAGTGCCAAAATTACCAGACATTGGGCAGCCGAATGAATTGGAATGCAGACACGTAGGTAGGGACACGATTATGTGGACAAATGGTAGCAAAGTGATGGATACAAAGAACATTAAGATTAACGCTCGCTACTCGCTGTCGTCATGTTTGCATACGTACCTACTCACATTCCCTCAATATAAATACACACCACTCCGCTTAATCTCACATCTCACTACAAATTACATAACAACATTGAGTGTAGCCTATTATTGCAAATACGCATACAGAAATGGCAAAATCCTACACCATATTTCTTGCTTTTCTTTTCTGCTTCCTCATAGCGACGCCTACCGGTGAGTAATCGTGGCATTATATATATAATTATCAAATGAGAATCGATCTCTCCTCTTGTGAGAATATGTGAACCAATGCAAAATGAACGTACACGCGCAATAGTCTACATAAATGTACACAAGCAAACTATTTCAATTGTGCGCATTGTCGGCATTGGAATATGAGATTGTATGTGTACATTTATGTAGGATACACTATGTACAAGTTCACAGGTTCTCACCCGAGGAACAGTTTTAATTGAAACATCACCCTTAACTTTATATATATATGGTTTGTGAGTTTGATTTTGTACGTAGTATATATACTTGTGTTGCGCTCTAACTAACTTTGTAGTTAATATAATGTTGTTATGTTTATAGAGAGTAAAGTAGGTGAAGAAAAGGTGTGCGGGAAGCTAAGCCAAACGTACACCGGTTGGTGTGATAATGGTGGCGACTGTGATCTCCGTTGCCGGACTAATGAAGGCGCGGTTTCCGGCTCATGTCACTGGCATGACCTTGGAATGGCTTGCTTCTGCTATTTCAATTGCTGATGATGAAGACTTCTATATATATATGTGTGTCAATGTCAGTCATGATGATCATCAATAATATAATAACAATAATCCCTCAAAGTATATGAATAATACTGCATGCTGCATGCCTACCTAATTGTATTACAATGAATTCTCTGCTGCCTAATTATTGTATTACAATGAATTGCATGTACTTTGCAGAAAATAAAATAATTAATAAAAAGTGTGTCCATCATATCCTTTTTTCAATAGCCAAAGTTTTTGGCGATCGAGTTGGTTACGTTGTATAATATGCATGTATGTGTTATCTTTCAAGTATTACTTATTTCAACTTCCACATTTACTTGCCTTGTAATATAAATTCTTGGACAACACTTAGACTTTTTTGAAAATGATTTCTATTGTGATGGTGGCTTCTTTTTCCAAAATTCCTAGTAATGTAAAATTTAATTCTTGAGACCACTCCAAATGCTTCACATACATGCTTAAAATTTCATCCTCACTCTGATCTTCATTCCACTCCGGTTACTTTACGAATTGTTTGTTGAGGCTAACATCTCGAGTTATCATTCAGATTAACAAACTTTAACTACTCGAGGTACCATTCGGTTTGTCAGAATGTTGAGCACGCATAAAATCACAAGTCCAAATAAAATAATTTGGGGTCTAAAATTGCTATCTTTTGGTATCATCAAAATCTAAAACAAAATGTTCCTAACACTTTTGAGATAAGCAACATTGCTTATAACAAAGGATGATAAGCAATAGATCCTTTTGACCAACATTCTTTGCTAGATCCTTATTATTGCTTTTGGAGCCATGACACATTATCCAAGGTGGATACATGACTTTTAAGAAAATTTCTTGAAAGTTGCATAAAGTTGAATTTTATGGATGAAACTCTAGTTGAAACTTGAGCTAATGATGTGCATCAGGTAGAACCTTTATGTTCATTAAGCAGAGCGAGTTCACTAGTCACTAAATTAAAGAGGAAACCTCTCTCTATATGTGCTTTACTTGTATGATAATAATTTATAAGCATGAAACAATGAAGCTAAAGTAAACAAGTTATGTACTTGTAGCACTAAGGGGGTGTGTATGCACATGGGTAATCATTTTGGGTTGTGGTTCTTGCCGGTGCTTATTAGTTCCTTTTTTTTTTAGTACTACATTCATAATTATTTTCTCAACTAGCTAAAGCACAAAGAGTCAATAATTGCCCCCATTGAGGCTCGAACTCATGACCTCCCATTTGGAGAGCCACTTTGTACTGCTAGACTACACAAGGCCATTGAAGTAGTTTGTCTGCCGTAGTTCAGGGCCAGTAGAGCGGTCCTCCAACCTATAAGCTCGGTTCTACCCTACCTCCAAAATTTTTCTAGGTTTAATTGTTTTGAATTTAAAATTATTACTCCGTATTTCACAGATTCAAACTCTTTAAAAAGAATGCATCTTTATTAATATCAACGTTAAATTGTTAATGATGCTGGTTGATTTTGTCTAGTGTAATTATATATTTATATAAAACATTTACAAGCATTATATATTTATACAATTTATAAATAATTACAGTATAAATTATGTATGAAGCCGCCCTACCCCAAAGCAGGAGGGGCAAAATTGGCAATGAACACAAATATTAAATGGATAGAACATTAGGTCGCATATGTCTTTTAGTCCGTAAAAAAATATACTAGGAAGCTGGACTACAACATGAGCCCAAGGTACAAGTTCAAATCCAATGTGATTACTACAACTTCTAAACAAATTAGGCAAGACAGAAAAAAAAAAAAGAAGAAGAAGAAGACAAGTGAAGTCTAATACTCGATGAGAAGTGATGATGTTGTTTGTACAAAGCATGCCTCCTATTTATATTGTAAGAATGCATTGAATCATGATAAATGAATGGACATTGGCCCTCAATCATCTCTGCCAGACACGTGAGCCACATTTTAGATGCATCAAATGCGAAGGACGGTTTGGCCGAACCGCCTCTTCACTTCAATCGCCTACCCATTGCCCCACGTCTCACCCTCCTATTTGCGTTTTAACAATGCATCCAAAATTTCTATTTTCTTTTACTTTGACCCCAAATTTCATGTTACCCGGTTTAATTACTTCTTTAGTCCTTTAGCTCACCAAAAATTAATCTTGGAACTTTGCACCCAGCCACCATGTCCCTGCAAGAAACTAGTTTTTTTTTACTGCTTCATTTTTAATTTTAATTTGTACTTGATGCCTTATTTGTGTGGATACTAACTAATTCTCCCCCAACACCTCCAAACTTCATTGAAAGAATTTCTATAAATAATGTGCATTCCCTACTGTCTCTATGGCCTTCGATAGAATTTTTTTCCTATGTTATACATCCCTTTGCTTATTACCATTGTGACTCAGTAATGACATTCCCAATATTTAGCTAGTTTTCCACCTTCCAAGGGTTTGCAAGCCTCCTTTTGCTTCAATACTTGATCATCCACTTGAAATCAGTGCACCCTAGCTCGAGTGTCATGTTATTCCTTTATAATCCTTTGGTATTTAATTAGCTACCCTTCGATGAGTTGCGTCCCTTCTTTATTCAAGAAAGTTTAATTCTACCTAAAGATTTTCCTCATTTTGTTTGGGATAGAACCTAAAGTTTAGCTTAAGGCCCATTGTACGGCCTCTAGTCCATATACCAGCCGGGCACGCGAGAACTCCCTGAGATTTTATGAGAAATTTTTTTCTGACAAATCTCTTCTCCACTTCACTGCTTTAAGAAAAGGGTAAGGCTTATGTATATAGCCTAGTTTGGGCCAAAATGTGCTAGCCTTTAAAAGCCCAAAACTACCAAATATTGAATTAATTCATTAATCAAATATTAATGTAGTAATTCAATATCGATAACTCTTTATCGATTTCTTTTAAAGTTCTTAGCATTACCACGAACCATTAAGGTGTAACTTTCTAAGTTCATAGTTAAACTAGCAATGAGTAATATTTAATAACTCATTATTAAATAAATCGTAAGTCATGAGTAGCACCTAGTAGTATGTCATGAATACCTAGTTCACAATGAATATATATAAATATATTATAATGCACCTTTCCGTTACAAATATCATGCAACATTCCTTTCACACAACACTTGTTCTGAACCAGGTAAAGGTCATGATCAAACTTGGTCAAACCCATAAACCTAGTCAATATGCCTATTCAATATTCTTAACCTGAAGTCCAACTTCATTATACCTTGGGTAGAGAATCTCATTGTATGATTATTGAATAGACTAAAACATCCTTGTTAGGCGGTGGATTCTCTATTGAGCACACATATGTCTCTGTACAATACTGAACTAAGCCACCAAGTACACTTATAGTCTGATAAGGAACAAAATGCGCATACTTGCAAAAACTAGTACAGTCCACCATATGTACGAGACAACCATGTCGTCTCAAGTCAAAGGATTATTGCATACTTGTAACATACAACATATCGATGACACGAAGGTAAACATCATGCGGTACGTTGTAGTCAGTCATTGTTCAATGACTTGTTCTCTAACAATCTTCCACATGTCCACTCTCTGTATCTCATATAGAATGACATGAGACTCACCATAAGAAAGACAATGTGCTAGTCTTATCGGAATTCTAATGCCCAATTAGAATTCCTATGACTAGGAACATTTTTACAATACTTCATTTACTAATTATTCGTCACTCATATTCTTAACTCTTTAAGAATGAAGAATTAAGAAGATTGTACGACCTTTCAAAAAAAAAAAAAGATTGTACGGAATACTATCGAATATTAATTAAGCCAAAATAAAATAAATAAAATATTTAATTATTATATTTATTTAATAAGAAATCAATGCCCAAAATAATAAATGTTGGCTCCTAGGGCATACATGTCTAACATTGGTTTGTCTACTTCCTTTCTTGATGGCTTTCTAGGCATTTTCTTATTGTGGGTTGTCAGCTTCCCTCCCTGGTAAGTGGTAGCTTTCTGAGCCTTGTCTCCTTGTTGGTTGTCAACTTCCCTCGTTGCTCCTTGTGGGGGGTACCCACCTAGCCAATGAGCTAGGGGTTGGGTGGTGTGGGCCAGCAAAACCTAGGCTTGCCAAATAGCGAGCCAAATCGATCACCTTGCCCCACCAACCCATTTTGACTGCTTTATCTTCTTGTGGGTTGTCAGCTTCATTATCTCTAGATCTTGTCTCCTTGTGAGACATTATCAACTTCAGGGCTATATGTCTACAAAGGCTCATATTGGATTCCTTAAGTATTGGAGAGAAGAGATCTTGAGAGTTGATATTGGGATTTTAGCCTTGGAATTCTTAGAAAGTAAGTGGCCTTAGCTTGAATGTCTTGAAAATTTGGGTCTTTGGGATTTGGGGCTACCTCGATAGGCACAACCCAACAGGAGTTTTGAAAATAAATTATCAATGAGTTTGCAATGTTGTTAACCACGGTGAGTTTTGAGATAAAGTTTGATCTATTGCTATAATTCACGAACCGTGCCCACGAAACATGCTATAAACACCAATTCAATAATTGCAAGTATATAAGAAAACATATGTAAAATAACATTTGAAGTTTTTTGAGAGATTTTTACAAAAAAAATTTGAAGATTTGTTTCTGATGTGGGGATGGGGTTTTTACAAGTTCTTTGTGACTTGTAGCTGAGAGAAATGGAGAAAATTTGCCGCCTTTCCTGCACGTTTGACGCACATCCGCGCGCCATTTTGTTGCTGTTGTCAAATTTTTGTTTGTTTGTTTTTTTTTTTTTTCATCCTCCCTCTTCTTTCTCTTCTCTAAGTGTCACTGCAAAAACCTAACAAAATGTAGAACTAATGAGGTTAGTTGCTCTAAATCCCCAACAACAGAAAGATGAGGTGAGGAATCCTATGCTCACCAAAGATGGCAATAAATACAGAAATTAAGTGCCAAAATTAGCAGACATTGGGCAGCCGAATGAATCTTAATGCAGACACGTACGTAGGGACAATATTATGTGGACAAATGGTGGCAAAGTGATGGATACAAAGAACATTAAGATTAACGCTCGCTACTCGCTGTCGTCATGTTTGCATACGTACCTACTCACATTCCCTCAATATAAATACACACCACTCCTTCCACGCTTAATCTCACTACCTACAAATTACATAACAACATTATTATTATTGCAAATTCGTATACAGAAATGGCAAAATCCTACACCATATTTGTTGCTTTTCTTTTCTGCTTCCTCATAGCGACACCCACCGGTGAGTAATCATGGCATTATATATATAATGATCAAATGAGAATCTCTCCTGTTGTGAGAATGTGTAAACCAAAATGAACGTACGCACACAATCGTCTACATAAATGCACACAAACTATTCCAATTGTGTGCATTGTGCAATACGAGATTGTGTACATCTATGTAGAGTACGTACACTATGTGCAAGTTCGCAGCTGGTTCTCACCGGATCAAAGAAGCGGTTTTAATTGAAACATTACCCTATATATATATATATATACACACAGTTTGTGAGTTTGATTTTGTAAGTACTGTATATACTTGTGTTGCGCTCTAACTAACTTTGTAGTTAATAGATACATACAATATATATAGTAATATAATGTTGTTATGTATGTTTATAGAGAGTAAAGTAGGTGAAGAAAAGGTGTGCGGAACGCTAAGCAAAACGTACCCCGGTTGGTGTGATGGTGGCGAGTGTGATCTCCGTTGCCGGACTATTGAAGGCGCCGTTTCCGGCTCATGTCACTGGCATGACTTTGGAATGGCTTGCTTCTGCTATTTCAATTGCTGATCACCACTTCTGATCTATATATGCATGCGTCAATATAATGTCACTCATCATCATCTCATCTGCAATAATAACAATAATAATCCCTCAAAGTATGACCGAATAATACTGCATGCTGCCTACCCAATTACATTGTATTACAATCAATTCTCTGCTGCCTAATTATTGTATTACAATGAATTGTACTTTGCAGAAAAAAATAAAATAATATAATAATCCCTCAAAGTGTGTCCATCTTTTTTTCAATACCCAAAGTTTTTGGCGATTGAGTTGGTTACGTTGTATAATATGCATGTATGTGTTATCTTTCAAGTATTAATCTTATTACTTATTTCAACTTGCACATTGACTTGCCTTGTATTATAAATATAATTCTTGGACAACATGAAGCCTCATTTTAAACTTTTTTGAAAATGATTTCTATTTTGATGGTGACTTCGTTTTCCAACCTAGTAAGGTAAAATAATGTAATTCTCCAGACCACTCCAAAAGTTTGACATACATGCTTAAATTTCATTCTCATTCTTTTGCTCAAAACTTTTGTTAGAAATTGTCACAATCTTTGTAATTTCTATTGACTCCTCAACAATCGATTGAATACAAACATTTATTGACTCCTCAACCATTAATTGTGGTGATAATATGATCCATTTGCTCCTCAAAAATCAGTAGAGCTTGTGGAACATCATCGTATAATGGTTTATTCGCAATTGGATTTATTGGCTGCTCAATAATTGGTGGAATATCAAGATCTCCAGTTTCCTTAACAACTTGTAGAATAACAAATTAAAAGTTCGATCCAAAAAAAAAAAATTAAAAGTAGACAAACAAATATGATAATAACTATCAAATTAAACCAATACTAAGGTACAAAACTCCCCGCCAAGCACCACCTAAATTCAATATTAAGTGTTATAGACACAAAATAAGAATAAGACAAAAGATGATTTTTCATCTTGTTTCCCTCATAGCATGCATTATTTCTTTACAATATAGTGTATTAGGATAATATACAATGTTGTTAATTAGTTAGATAAGGAAGTGTGAGATAGTTTAACATCCATTGAATAAGAAGATATTGGTAATTAAATCAAGGAAAATTCAACCCATGAACAAGAAACTTCACATTAAAAAAAATAACTGCCAAAAATATCTATGCATATGTAATTACACAAAATAACAAGAAAATGAGAATATGCTTACTGTTAAAACTCAGCTCGTTGTTCCAAGGTGGCCCTCTAGGCCTCTTGGGTTGTCAGCTTCATTCATAAAGGTGCTAGATGTCTTAAAAGTGTTGGAGAGAAGGTGAATTTGAGAGATGATATTGGAATTTTTGGAGAGTAGGTGGCCTTGAATGTCTTGCAAATTTGGGCCTACCCCGAGGAAAACAGTATAATAGTGAATAGGGATCATATTTATTGGGAATTTTTGGTTTACTTCTCTAGAACAAATTATGGGGGCTAATTTGAATTGAAATACAAAGATTAAAATATAAACTTACAATAAATACAAGATGCAAGTGATAAAACTTCAACGAATAGAAGCTTCTAGCAACAGATTTATTTCCACAATGGTTCAAACAATAAATCGATCACAGTTGCAAAGATAGCTCTAATGATTGCAGAAATAGACTTGGTTATAGTGATTCGAACAACTGCCCAACCACTGATTAATCCTTCAATTCCTAAATTTGTTGATAATTACGAGACGTCTATAGTTATATATTTTCTTTCCAACTAATTATCAAAGAAACCTCATAAGATAATTTAATTGATAGCATTAGAAACAAGAAAGACCCAAGCCCTGATGAATAAACACGCACCAGGTTGATTACAAAAACCTAATGAGGTTGCTCAAAATCCCCAAACAACAAATAATTTGAATTTGCTAAAAAGAGGTGTTGAAATATATGAGGTGAGGAAACCTATGCTCACCAAAGTTGGCATGCAATAAAAACAGAAATTAACTGCCAAAATTACCTGACATTGGACAAACGAATGAATCCAAATGCAGACAGGTAGAGACAAATGGTAGCAAAGTGATGGATACAAAGTACATTAAGATTAACGCTCCCTACTGGCTAGCATTAGTGTCGTCATGTTTGCATACTCACATTCCCTCAGTATAAATACACATCACTCCTTCCAGGCTTAATCTCAACATTGAGTGTAGCCTATTATTGCAAATACATACGTATACATCAGAAATGGCAAAATCCTACACCATATTTGTTGCTTTTCTTTTCTGCTTCCTCATAGCCACACCTACCGGTGAGTAATCGTGGCATTATATATATATATATATATATGGTTTGTAAATTTGATTTTGTACGTACTATATATACTTCTGCTCTAACTTTGTAGTTAATACATACAATATAATTTAATGTTGTTCTGTTTGTTTATAGAGAGTAAAGTGGGGTGAAGAAAATGTGTGCGGGACGCTAAGCAAAACGGCCACCGGTTGGTGTGATGGTGGCGAGTGTGATCTCCGTTGCCGGACTATTGAAGGCGCGGTTTCCGGCTCATGTCACTGGCATGACTTTGGAATGGCTTGCTTCTGCTATTTCAATTGCTGATTATATATATATATGCGTCAATACAATGTCACTCATGATGATCTGCGTGCAATAATAACAATAATCCCTCAAACTATGAATATAATAATACTGCATGCTGCGTATACCTAATAATTATATTGCATTGTATTACAATTAATGAATTGTCTGCTGCCTAATTGTATTACAATCAATTGTACTTTTTGGCGAGAAAATAAAATAATTAATAACAAGTGTTTCCATCCTTTTTTCAATAGCCAAAGTTTTTGGTTGTATAATAATATGTATGTGTTATCTTTCATGAGCATAGCCACATGTAAATGATACTCCGATCCTTGGTTGAGCTACCTGCTGCAAATATTGGAGACATGGATAACTTGCGCATTGACTTGCCTTGTAATATAAATTCTTGGACAATATGAAGTCTCATCTTAGACTTTTTTGAAAATGATTTCTATTGTGAGGATGACTTCTTTTTCTAAAAGTCCTAGTAATGTAAAATGTAATTCTCGAGACCACTCCAAATGTTTCACATACATGCTTAAAATTCCATTCTCACATTGAATACAAAGATTTATTGACTCCGATTCTCAACTATTTTTCTCCTCAAAAATAGGTGGATCATGTTGAATTTTAAGCTAAGCTATTTTGATGGGCTCTAAGCTATTAAGAATTAGTCTTTATTATTTATATTTATTATTTATTTGTTTGCCTAGTCTTGAGGAGTAGATGTAACTGCTCCTCTTTTTGTGGCCTTGTATGTATTTAAATACCTGTGTAAACTCTGAATAAACATTGAGTTTCAGAGTCTCACATAAGCAACGCGTGGACTTTAGTCTTTTCTTTTTATCGGGTGGCGTAGAGACTCAAATCCATGATCTTTGCCATGACTCTGATACCAAATTGAAGCATGTACTCCATCTCAACTAAAAGACTAAGCTGATAGTTGGACGACACATTTATGTTTATATATTATTTATGCTCAACAAGTCTAAGGGAAGTGTTATAGGATAGACTTTTAGACCCTCAAAATTTTACAAGTCCGAGGAAAAGTGTTATGGGATAGATTTTAGATGCTCAAATTTTTACAACTCAATTGATTATTGGGTCAGATATTTTTAGTTATGTTATATAGTAATACAAGTTTGGTTCAGATATCTGATATTAAAATTTCACATATATTACTATATTAGAATTCAAAGTAAAAATTACTCGGTATATATTTATATACATGTCATTCAAATGAATATATCCAAAAATATTTTAAATATTAGCTCAACAAAATATTAATATTATCTAAACTAAATTTTAGGTGAACTTAAAAGGGTATTGGTTGCCCTCGGGGCCCATATCTAGCTGAAACCATGGCAGTCAAGGAGGCTCTAACATGGATCAAGAGTCGCGGGCTAAATAATGTTATTATTGAATCTGACTGTTTAAATTTTTGCACTAATTTCAATTCTGTTAGTAGTGACTTTTCTTATGTGGGTCTCATTATTAAGCAATGTCGTTTAATTGCTAGTGACATTGGGAACGTTGTTGTTCGCCATGTCAAGAGGTCAGCAAATCATGTAGCTCATGTGCTTGCACGGGCGACGGGTTTTTCTTCTGTCCTTGGGGTTTGAGATCTTTATCCGCCCTCTTGTATTTCGCATTTGCTTTGATGCTTTAATATAAGCTTTTCATTTTCAAAAAAAAAAAAAAGTGTATTGGTTCAAATATATTTTTAGTTATGTTATATACATATATAAATTTGGTTCAGATATCAAAAATAAAAATCATACATATATTGGACTTAAAATTAAAAATTATAGTTATTCTATTTAAATCAAATATATTTTATAATATTTTAAATATAAGGTTTAAAAATTATTCGAAATGATACTTGTGTTAATTTTACAGCGTTAATCTTTAAAAAAATTTGAAAATAAAAGTGTTAATAAACAAATTTTCTACCAGAGAAGGAAAAACAGAGAATGAAAACAGAAAAATTAAAAAAAAAAACATAAGATAGAAAAAAGTTTGGGTTAATAAACGGACCATACTAGTTAACATGAGAAAAGATGGAAAGAAAAAAGAAGTTCTCGGTAGATGATTGCATACATAGGATTAACACTTGAAAGATAAGTAGATAACACAATACATACATAAGATACCAGTCCATAGACTTTGGGTATAAGAAAAAGGAAAAAGAAAATGAGAACCTGTTATTAATTAAACCAAATGGCAGAATGAGTGCAGCTTATTGGAGTTGCTTTCGGCAGTGGAATTAGCATTACTGATTAAGTGGCATCGGTGCATGAATAATTATGTTTGGTAGTGGTACACTAAAGTATGGATGGCAGGATGAATGGTTAAGCATTAAATGAGTGGTATTATTATAATTATAGATAATGGTATAATGGGCTAAGCAATAAGTTAGTGGTAATATTATAGTTATAAATAATGTAATAATGCCTGCAGCATGTTATCAACATTAGAATTGTTTATTCCTTTGCTTAAGTATAAATAGGGAGTCTATCACTTGTGATTTGTGTATTCTGAAAACCGAAGAAAAGAATTCCCATTCCTAATTACATTTCCTCTCTTATTTCTATTCCTTCGAATTTCTTGCTCTTCCTCTCAATTAATATAGATATATTTATATTAAATATATCTGACATTTGGTATCAGAGCCTATCAACCTTCCAACCCTGAGATATTTTTTCTAGTGAAATATGGCCAATAATTTCAATATTGTATGGTCGGGTCCTAAATTAGATGGGAAACTCGATTACAATTATTGGAAAATTATGATGACCACACATTTGAAAGCTCAAAATCTTTGGAGCTATGTTGATCCCGGTCTACTAGAAGGAGCTGATGCAGCTGCTGTACGGCGAGATCAATTGGCATTGGGACAAATTCATCAAGGTGTCCATTACTCCATTTTTGGGCAGCTAGCTCGTGCTGAAACAGCAAAACAAGCTTGGGACATCTTGAAGGTGTCAAACAAAGGAGTTGACCGGTCACAGAAGTCTAAGCTGCAGACGTTGAGAAGGTTGTATGATCGTTGTGAGATGGCCTCTACAGAAACGGTAGATATGTATTTCTCTCGTCTTATTGATCTTGTAAATAAGATGAGGTTATACGGAGACACACTTGAGGATGGTGCAGTGGTTGAAAAAGTTCTACGAACGATGCCGATGAAGTATGACCATGTGGTGGCTTCAATAACAGAGTCACACGATACCGATGACTTGTCAATTGCCGAGTTAAAAGGTATGATCGAAAGTCATATTGAAAGGATTGCGTCAAAATCAGAACCACTAGCAGAAGAAGCTTTGAAGAGCCAAGTCACCTTTAATATGACTAGCTCTAATCAAAGAGGTGGAGGAGCTGGTAGAGGTCGTGGAAGAAGTAGAGGAGGATTCAGAGGAAGAGGACGTGGTAACTCAAATCAAGGAAGGGGACGAGGTAACTTCAATCAAGGAAGAGGTGGAGGTAATAATACCAAGCAAGGTAAATTTCCATTTAATTGCTACAATTGCGGCAAATATGGACACAAAATTGCAGATTGCTGGTATAAAGAGGATGGTCATGAAAATCAAGCAAATGTTGCTGAAAAATCTGGTGAGAGTTCTACTGAATCTGAAACCTTATTTTTGGTCAGTAACAGTTTGTCTGCAGATGAAAACATATGGTTCTTGGATACTGGATGTAGTAACCATATGTGTGGGAAGAAAGAATTGTTTTCAGAGTTGGATGAATCAATACGATCTGAGGTGACATTTGGAAATAAGTCAAAAGTGCCAATTTTGGGAAAAGGTAAAATCTCTATTCAATTGAAGGATGGTACTCACAATTTTATATCCGATGTTTTCTATGTTCCTGCATTACACCAAAATTTGTTGAGTATGGGACAGTTGTCAGAAAAGGGATATAAAATAAATATCACTGGAGGGTGTTGTACCATTGTTGATGCCAAGGGAGTTTTGATTGCAAAGGTAAATATGTCTCAAAATCGACTATTTCCTTTAAAAATCAACCATGCACTTCTTACTTGCTTTAATTCTGAAATCCGTGATGATAATTGGTTGTGGCATATGCGGTTTGGGCATTTTCATTTCTCCGGATTAAATTATTTAGCAAGAAAGAAACTTGTTTCCGATTTACCGATTATTAATGTTCCTGACAAAATTTGTGAGAGTTGTTTGATTGGGAAGAAGCATAGAGAACCTTTTCCTGTAGGCAAGTCTAAAAGAGCAACAAAGCAGTTGGAGATTGTTCACTCAGATCTGTGTTCATTGGAAGTTCCTTCAAATGGAGGTTGTAAGTATTTTGTTACCTTCATTGATGATTTCAGTAGAAAAACATGGGTTTATTTTCTGAAACAGAAGTCAGATGCATGTGATGTTTTTCAACAATTTAAGGTTTTTGTTGAAAAACAAAGTGGTTATAAGATTAAAATTTTGAGAACTGATAGAGGTACAGAATATATTGCATGTGATGAATTTTTAAAGAAAAATGGTATTCAGCATCAAATGACAGCTAGGTACACTCCACAACAAAACGGAGTGGCTGAGAGGAAGAATAGGTCTATCATGGACATGGTGAGATGCATGATGAAATCTAAAAATCTGCCTAAACCTTTTTGGGCAGAAGCTGTTGCTTGTGCTGTTCATGTGTTGAACAGGTGTCCAACTAAAAGTGTTCGTGATAAGACACCTGAGGAAGCTTGGAGTGGGAATAAACCCTCTATCAGACATCTCAAGGTTTTTGGATGTTTGGCATATGCACATGTGCCAGATCAGTTGAGAAAGAAGTTGGACGATAAAGGTGAGAAGTGTATTTTTATTGGTTATAGTGACATTTCAAAGGCTTATAAATTGTATAATCCTGAAACTCAAAAGGTTGTTATAAGTCGTGATGTCATTTTTGATGAATATGGTGCATGGGATTGGTCAACTGAAGAAGAAAGGTCAGTTGTTGTTCCCATTATTCCTGATAATGAGCAATTGGTTTCAGATAATGTTCAATCTTCTTTACAGCCAGAGTCATCAGTTCGGAGATCTCAACGCGAGCGTCACTTACCAGCTCGTTTGGAAGATTATGTTTTGGGTAATGATAATGACTTGACTGGTGAAGAGATTGTTCAGTTTGCTCTCTTTGCAGATTGTGACCCTATATCATTTAAGGAGGCTGCTACAGAAACTCATTGGCTTAAAGCAATAGATGAGGAGATTTGTGCCATTGAAAAGAATGGTACTTGGGAGTTAACAGAATTACCTCCCGAAAAGAAGTCAATTGGAGTAAAGTGGGTTTATAAAACCAAATACAAGTCAAATGGTGAGGTTGACCGTTTTAAGGCACGGTTGGTAGCAAAGGGTTACAAACAAAAACCAGGTATTGATTATTTTGAGGTTTTTGCTCCAGTAAGTAGACTTGATATTGTGCGAATGCTTATTTCTCTTGCTGCTCAAAATGATTGGAAATTGTTTCAAATGGATGTCAAGTCTGCCTTTTTGAATGGTTTTCTTGAAGAGGAAATATATGTTGAGCAACCTGCAGGGTATGTGAAGAAAGGGGAAGAAAATAAGGTTTACAAGTTGAGAAAAGCTTTGTATGGTTTAAAACAGGCACCCAGAGCATGGTATGGTTGCATTGATTCTTATTTTGTTGAGAATGGTTTTATGAGATGTCCTTATGAGCATACCCTATATGTCAAATACACAGATTCTGGAGATATTGTTATAATCTGTCTGTATGTTGATGATTTGATTTTTACTGGAAACAATTTGAAACTAATCTCAGAATTCAGGGAGGCACTCATTAAGAAATTTGAAATGACTGATATGGGCGTTATGTGTTACTTTCTTGGTCTTGAAGTTGTTCAGATGAATGGTGGAATCTTTATTTCACAGAAGAAATATGCTGCTAATATTTTGAGAAAAATCAAAATGGAAAACTCCAAACCAGTTTCAACTCCAGTAGCTGAAAAGTTGAAGATGTCCAAAGATGAGTGTGGTAAGAATGTGAATGTTACAACTTATAAAAGTTTAATTGGGAGTTTGAGATATTTGGTAGCTACTAGGCCAGATATTTCTTTTGGAGTTGGAATACTCAGCAGATTCATGGAGGAACCAAAAGAATCACATTGGGTTGCAGCAAAGCGAATTCTGAGATATGTCAAAGGTACGAGTAATGATGGAATTTTTTTACTCTACTAATGATGCAGTGAAACTTGTTGGATATACAGACAGTGATTGGGCTGGAGATGTTGAGACAAGAAAAAGCACATCGGGATATGCCTTCTATCTTGGTTCTGCTATATTTTCTTGGTCTTCAAAGAAGCAGCAGATTGTAGCACTTTCAACCGCAGAAGCAGAATACATTGCAGCAGCAAACTGTGCTACTCAAGCAATTTGGCTCAGAAGAATTTTGGAGTTTTTGCAACAAAAGTAGGAAGCACCTACAACAATTTTTTGTGACAACAAGTCTGCCATTTCGTTGTCCAAAAATCCTGTTTTTCATGGTCGCAGCAAACACATTGATATCAAGTATCACAAGATCAGGGAGTTGGTTGCTGAAAAACAAATCAACATTGAGTACTGTGCAAGTGAATGCCAAGTTGCTGATATCTTTACAAAACCATTGAAGACAGAGACATTTCTCAAATTGAAGAAGGAAATTGGGATGACGAATTTATCCAATTTGGTTTAAGGGAGGCAATGTTATTAATTAAACCAAATGGCAGAATGAGTGCAGCTTATTGGAGTTGCTTTCGGCAGTGGAATTAGCATTACTGATTAAGTGGCATCAGTGCATGAATAATTATGTTTGGTAGTGGTGCACTAAAGTATGGATGGCAGGATGAATGGTTAAGCATTAAATGAGTGGTATTATTATAATTATAGATAATGGTATAATGGGCTAAGCAATAAGTTAGTGGTAATATTATAGTTATAAATAATGTAATAATGCCTGCAGCATGTTATCAACATTAGAATTGTTTATTCCTTTGCTTAAGTATAAATAGGGAGTCTATCACTTGTGATTTGTGTATTCTGAAAACCGAAGAAAAGAATTCCCATTCCTAATTACATTTCCTCTCTTATTTCTATTCCTTCGAATTTCTTGCTCTTCCTCTCAATTAATATAGATATATTTATATTAAATATATCTGACAGAACCGAACACCAAGATAGACGTACATACACCAAGAACAATGCCTTGTTAGTTAACAGTTGAAATAGCAGAAGCAAGAATATCCAGCAAAGCCATTCCAGTGACATGCCCCGAATACGGCGCCCTCAAAATTTCTACATTGGTTGTCACAGTTGCCGGTAACGATGCACTGACCAGACCACGTTCCACTCAGCCTTTCGCATAGACTTTCTTCGCCCCCTTCACTCTCTATTGGTGCTGGCGCTGAAACTCTTGCTGCAACACCTATTGCACCAGTCGATTCAAGTAAATAAAAATTTGAATTATAATAAATGATTAATAAAAATAAAAAAAAAACATATATAATGCAAACACACACAATATGTTCATAATTAAGTGTAAGTAAACTGACTTTAACGTGTGAACTTGCGAACAATTGAAGAATTACACCGTACTCTTGCACTGCACTGGATATGATTGCACTACAAAGGTCCTCTAGCATGTTTGAGAGTCGTTGCGGTGCAATCCTTCAATAGTTCGCAGATTTGCAGGTTAAGGCTAATTCGCACCTGATTATATATATATATATATATATATATATATATATATATATATATATATATTTTATATTTAATACATGGACAATGTGGTGTTTGGTAAATAGTTGTTAGCTGATAGCTGATTGAGTTAGTGAGTTTGATTAGTTGATAGCATTAGCTGATTGTAGAAAATTGTTTGGTAACTAGCTGTTAGGTGAGAACTGATTACATGTAAAATGACTTTATCAAAAAGTTTATAAAAAATGCTGCTTTGAGTAGCTTTTTGAAGCAATAAAATGTTGCAAAGAGTTAATTAATCAAACACTCATATTGGTTATTTAACCAAGTCAAATAGTTAATAGTGGTTAAATAAGTCAAAATTGACGGATAAACTATGTTACCAAACAGGGCCAAAATGACTTTTTAATTTTATTTTTCATTTTCTCTCCTTTATTTATGATTCCGTTATTCTAAAGTAGGGGATTAAAATGGTAATGGGTCTTGTAATTACTAAAAGATTTGATTTGAATAGTAGAATAACAAAAAAATAGACAAACAAATATGATAATAAATATCAAAACCCATTATAAAGTGCAAAACTCCCTAACCAAACACCACCTAAATTAATATTAAGTGTTATAGACACAAAGCAAGAATAAGACAAAAGATGATTTTTCATCTTCCTTCCCTCATTGCATATATGCATTATTTCTTTATAGTGTATTAGGATATACAATGTTGTTAACTAGTTAGATAAGGAAGTGGGAGATAGTTTAACATTCATTAGATAAGAAGATCATGGTAATTAAATCAAGGAAAATTCAACCCATGAACAAAAAACTTGCCAAAAATTTCTATGAATATGTAATTACACAAAATAACAAGAAAGTGAGAATATGCTTACTGTTAGAACTCGTTTTCCAATTTTGACAAGTAACATTCATTTTAATTCAACCTTAACCCTTAACATTGAGTTTGAACTCATCACATCGTGTTTGTCCAAAAGGTTAATTAACCTTCAATTTTGGCCAAAACACGATTCAAACTTGATGCATCTAGTTACTCCAATGTAACTTACTTTTGAACCCAAGTGTAAATTCAACCTAATATACAACAATTAACAAATAGATGATATTTTAAACACAAAACTAGTCAATAATTTTTCACCAATTCAAATTATATCTTATTGCTTGATTGCTTAGTTACATATTATATTGAGTATTAGAAATTGCAAATTGTGGGAAACTCACCTGTATAGGTAATGAGGAAGCAGAAAAGAAGAGCAACAAATATTGTGTAAGATAATTTTGCCATTTTTTGTATATGTATATATATTTGCTGCAGCTTACACTCAATGGATTAACGCTTGTTATCTATGGTGACATTAAGTGAGGAAATGTTGGCTATTTATATATTGAATGAATGGCTACCAATCAAACATGACAGCAAGAACAACAAGGAATATTTGTTAAAAAAAAAAACAAGGAATATGCTAGAGTTAATTTTATATTGAGGAAATGTCATCCGATCCATGCATCTGTTTGCTAGCATTTGTGCGCATATTGTGTCTCTATTTGTCTGGATGTATCTGCATGTATTAACCAAATGACAGTCTAGTTGTAAGTGTTCGTTGATTAATACTACGTATAATATTTTATGACAAACGCCGTTTCATGCACGGATCTTTATTTGTGAGACGGGTGAAACGGGTTGGGTGAAGATGAAAATATAATATAATACTTGTGCTGGAAAATGTAATACTAATAAGAAATAAAGTGTTTGGGATAGCGCAATACTTTTGAAAAAAAATGTAATAGTTTTACGTACCTTTTGATTTAAAACTTAAAAGTATTACATTTTTTCCTCAAAATATTACACTTCCCCTTGAGTAACAAACACTTTATTCCTAATTAGTATTACATTTTTTATATATAAATATTACATTTTCATCTTGATCAGACCGGTCTTTCAAATAAAGATCCGTGAAATGGTCTCCAAGAGAATCACTCATTTTTTATTTGATCAAAGGTTTCATTGACAAATCAACTAGGACCACATACCGATATTCTTATTCGTGTTAGATTTGAGTAAGACTTCAAGAGCGACAAAATACTCACTTGAGTTTTAAGATAACTGCATTCTCAAGACCCAAATTCGAAACTTTTGATTAATTTAAAAAAAAAAAATACTCATTCTATTTCACCCCTCAATTAGTTTTGGTAGCATTTGTCTGTGTTTGTACGTAAAAACCAAATGACAGGGTCTAGTAATAAGTGATGATCTGATCTATTTAATTTGATTGCCGTACGTTGCCGAAGTGGACCTTGATAACGATGATGACGATATGAATTATGATTAAACGAGGATTCTTTCTCAACGTACTTAGCTTGTGTTTTTATTGCCGCGTATGATGAAGTGGACCTTGAGCATAACGAGGATTCTTTTCTCAACGTACTTAGCTTGTGTTTTTATTGCCGCGTAGGATGAAGTGGACCTTGAGCATATATAGTTTTGCACGTATAGTTTTCGGCAGAAGTCTCGCGATGAGATTGCAGATTGCTTCTCAAATTTTAAATGGGATGATAAAAAAAAATAATTAAATCTCATCAAGTATAGCTGTTTCTCAACTTACTAAAGCACAACGAACCAGCCAACACTCACACTACTAAGGAGTTCGAACCTGTAACTTCTCATTTGGAAGATCCACAATTATGTCACTTGACCACAAGGCCTTTGACAGTCAATGGAGTATTTAATTTGACCCTAAAATATTTTATTTTGAAATAATTTGGCTCAAGCCTCAAGGAGCAAGTTGAAATTTGATTATTGAAATTTAAAATTATTTTGAATGTGGAAAGCTCTCAAGCTTAGACGTCGAGCTTTTAATGAAAGTACCAATAATAGAACCAATTAACTCGGAATATGCGTGGATCAATAAGCTAGCTTTCATAAGGTATAGTATTTAAGCGTAAAATTCAGTAATTTTGACCGTTTTTCCCATCTGAGATCGCGCCTAACACACACACTCTCTCTCTCACTCTCTCACTCTCTCACACACGTCCTAAGCATCTCCTAATCACATCTAGATTGTATCTAAACATTTGTCAGCAAGGAATTCATTGTTAAATTGAAGATTTGCATTCTACTTTAATTTCATTAGGATAAGCGAAATTTCTTCCCTTTTCAAGTTCTTAGTCATGCATGCATTGTATTTGCTGATCAATGTTTAGATATGCGTGAGTAGTTGTTCTAAGGTCATGAGCTAGAGGAATTATTTGATCTTTATAGATGCTAATTCAATTCATTGACAAATTACATAAGAGTGTAGAATTGCCTAATTAGGGCTATTTAATGTTTGTGACTGTGTATTGTTGATTGATTTTCATTGTTAGTGTTTGTTGGCCACATTCATTAGCATGCTTAGGAGGAGATTCAATTCAATGAAAGTTGGATTGGAGCGCCATGCACAAGCTTTATGTTCTCCATGAGAGTCAAGGACTTGGGGAGACTTAGCTTCATGCTTAGGACCAATAGCCAATTTAGGCACAAAAATTAAGAAACAATCTTGACAACTTAAATTTTGAAGCAAATGGGAAGATGATGTGGCAAGGAGATATTTCTCCTGCTATTTCCAAGTTTTGTCAGCCCCAAAAGGCCCACCTTATGCTTACCCTCACGAAAGGCAAGGAGATATTTCTCCTGGTATTTCCATGTTTCTGTTTTTTAATTTTGTTTTATTTTTTCTTTTCTTTTTTTCCTCTACCCTATTTTCTCTTTCCTAATCACACTTACAAAATCTCCTCAAAATCTACACCAAACTCTTAACTATTGTGGATGGCCTTAGTGAGTGTTCTTCTTGGACTAAGAGTGATCCACCTTGAAAATGGGGTAACTCGAGGATCAAATCATAGGATAGGCACCTTGTAAAAGGCGTTTATATATTGTGGTTCTTAGGTGCATTTCCATTTTAGCCTAGATTTGGCTTGTATACCCCTAATCCTTAGTTCAAGCCATCTAGGAGTCTAATTTCGAAATTGAGTTAGACTTTTGTATACCACTAAGGATTTCCTAGCTTGAGCCCCTCCCTTTTTGTCATTGGGTTGGTTAATTAGACTTTTGTAATCAATTCTTTTGTAAATATCCAATTCATTGATTGTGTGATCAATGCTTCATATCGCCATGCTTAGCTTCTTGTTGATATTCTGCCTTGGTATCTAGAGTTCTTATAATTGCATGAATAATTGGGCCGTACGTAACTCCTAATATTAGAGAACAACATTTCACCTACTCACCTTATACTTGCATCTATTAGAATTCTATATTCTAGGCACACTAGAATTCATTCCCCCTCTCTCTATATTATTAGAAAGATTATTCTCATCTCCAAATATTATTCAAGTTTCTGGTAACCATGTCTGAATCTATAAGTACCCATTACTATATAAATCTCCGGTTAAAATGTTGCACAACATGATAATATCAAATGGGCAACCTGTCCTTGATCCAATACATTGGGTTGAATTGATTTGGTAAAAGGATCAGTTAAAATCAACCAAACATTGAATGAACTCAATCAAGCAACATATGAAAAATTCTCTTGGATTTTAAAGTAATAGCACTACTAGGCACAACATACATACCCATGACTTAATGTGAGACCGTGTGAACGTTTCGTTGGCAATTTGAATCAAAGGAAGGCATTTGGCCGAGGCAGTGAATGCGCCGTCGTAAACGTTTAAATTTATTTATTTTTTGAATACTACGTCGTCGTAAACGTTTTAATTAAATTTCCAGATTGTAAAAATATATGATATATCTTTCAGTAAGATAACACAGAAAAAACAAAAAATAGATGGAAGAAATTAAATACTGCATGCATAGATCATTTCATATATATATGAGATAAAAATAATAATATAAACAGTAGAGTTGAAAGATAAATAGAGGACACAGTACACACATTATTATATTATACGTACCACCAACCCGGCCACCAAAGACTTAGGCAATAACACATACAATACATTATACATATTATTACTTTCTGCCAAAGAAGGCCGTAGAATTGATAGAAATATTGCAGCAGTTTTATTGAAAGAAATGGATGGGGTCTCTCGGAATTATATATATGTGAATGAACTGAGCTAGCAGTTGAAATAGCAGTAGCAAGAAAATCCAGCCAAGCCATTCCAGTGACAGCTCCCATATACCGCACCCTCTAAATTCTTACATTGGTCGTTGCAGTTGCCACTAATGAAGCACTGCCCAGACCACGTTATACTCAGCTTCTCGCACAAATTTTCTTCACCTCCTTCACTCCAACCCTCTATTGGAGCAGGAGCTGGAGCACATGCATCTGTAACACCTGTACATTATATATATGGATGAGATCAGATGATAAATACTTCAAAATTGGTCTAGACCAAATCAAAGACCGGTTGAGCCAATATCGTCTCCACTGAGACTTGAACTCACCCATGTAGGGTGCAACCATGTGCCACTAGACCACAAGGTATTTGGCTTGATTCAATATAAATAATTGCATTCAAATGAGAACATGCTTAATGTGAGCGCACGCAATAATCTACTAAATGAATACACACTAACTACTCCCGCAGTTTCCACTGTCATCCAAGCATGTCTGAAAGTAATTAGTGTGCCTGCATTTACTAATAGAATGTGTATACTTATGCAGTTGTCCACACACTCTCATGTTAAGTAAATTCTCACCTATACTCAAGTATATATATATATAAATTGTGACGATTACTCACTGGTGGATGAAATGAGGAAGCAGAAAAGGAGAGCAACAAATATTGTGTAAGATTTTGATTTTGCCATTTGCATCAATGTATGTATTTGCTGCAGTTTACGCTCAATGGACTAATAACGCTTGTTATTTGTGGAGACACTAAGTGAGGAAATGTTATCTATTTATATTGAAGGAATGCCACCATTCTAAAATGACACTAATACTATCGTTAATTTTAATGTACATATGTTTGTCTCCATGCATCGTTTTGCTGCGCATTTAATGAATATACCTTTGCGCCTCTTTTTTGTCTGTATCTGTAATAATAACCAAATGATGACAGATTCGATGGGTTCTAGTAACAAAGTATATGCTTTTTTTTTTTTAATAACAAAGTGTATGTTGATCTGTTTAATTTGCGTATTGTTGGTGAAGTCGACCTTGATAACCACGAGGAAGGTAGGGATTATAGTTGAACGAGGATTCTTTCCCAACATACTTGTCTTTTTATTATTGCCAGATTTGAGCATATAACAAATTGAAGCTCTTGTTTTTTTTTCCATACCCGAAAAACAAGATAACATATTTTTTTTGTTTTACTACAAGTCTGGTGAGTTGCTGTAATAAATAAGAAGCTTTGTGAACGCAGAAAATCCAGCAGGTAGTACCAATTATGTATGACAAAAACTTGTGTGAGATTATCTCATAAATCTTTAGTTTGTCTCTGAAATGGGTATTGAAAAATATAATTGATGGGTGATAGAAAGCTAGATTCTCGGAAGCAGAAGGTGGCCGACCTAAGACTATGTAAGGAGGCAGAGGCGGATTCAGGAGATGATCAAAGAAGGGCCGGTTTGAACGATGGGTAAGCTGATTGATCGAGGATCGACTGGCGTGTAGGGGTGAACGAGTGGAAGAAATTAGATGAAGAGAGCAGGATGGTCGGTTGGTGGTCGGTCGACGGTCGGTTAGCGAAGTAAATCAAGATGTTTCATTGCAATTGAGTTCGAATATCAAGAATTACATTAAGTACTGAGCCAAGGAAGCCGGTTAGAAGGAGTCAGACTCGACTAGCACCCAAGCCCAGGTCATGGTGGAAGGCGTGTGAGGAAATCAGTTGAAAGCTCATCCTTGGCAAGCCGAGTGAGAAGGTTGGGCCAGTTAAGCAGCCGAGATGGCGGAGAGCTCGAGCGAGGCGAATTAGGAAGTTTCCTAAGGCGATGAGAATCAGGCATGGATCCCGCGGGTATGATAAGGAAAGTAAATTAAGATGTTTTAGGAAGTGGTTCCGCAAGCCTGCTCCAATATTTTAGACTCTTCCCTAACAAGGCGTTTGGTTGGAGGGAAAGAATTAAGTGGGAAAGGAATTGCAATTCCATGGGAAAAGAATAATGTGGGAATAAAGTGGGAGTTTAAATTCTCGTGTTTGGTTGGAGGGAATAAAATTAGTGGAATTTCAATTTCAATGTTTGGTATACATGGGAATTTAAAGGGAATAAGTAGTATAAAGTCCAAAATGCCCATTATTATTATTATTATTATTATTATTATTATTATTAAATGACAAGTACACAAAAAATATAACATATTAAATTCAAATACCACTCATCTACCGTATCTCTTGAACTAGACATATTGTAATTAATTTTAATGCAAATACTTCATCAAATGTTACTTCATAAGGTCATATCCAAAAAAACATTAGAAATAAAATTTGCTTTCAAAATTTATCCATATTCAAAGTTTAGGCAACTCAAATTTGCTTTCAAAATTTCTGCATATAAAGATCACACCATTTAATCACTATTTTGAACATAACAATTCTGGATATATATTTTGAACAGATCGGTGCACAAACAGAAAATTTTACTTTTCAAAATTTAGACAAATACGTTATATACACATATTAAATTTAAATATTTGAGAGTTGTGAGAAAATATATTTGATTAAGGTTGACATAGAATGATTATTGCTTGCTCAGGAACGGCTTTCTTGTTGATAGTTGTCGAAGATAATACATGGTATTAGCTAAAAGAGAAGGTCATACATCAATTTTAGATTAAAAAAGAAAGGGGTAAATTTGTCTCTAGATTATAAGTAATTCATTTTATATTTTATATCAAAATATAAAAGTATTGCATTTTCCCATATACGTAATAAACATTTTATTAATGATTTAGTATTACATTTGCCAGTATAAGTATTACATTTATTCTTGACCCGACTCGTCTTATGAACAAGGATCGATGAGATGGTCTCACACAAATGTTATGTCTTGCATAGTTGCCTATTTGACTATATATTTTTCTTTTAATAGTACTTTAATACGCGAATCTCATTGCCTACAGTTTTATCTGTATATTGGTAAAATTACAAACGTCGTATAATTTAAGGTTGAAATACTTGTAAATTATTAACGTAGTAATACATGAGATGATAATAATATGATTAAGACTAATAAAACGAGAACTGAAGTCAAACCAGTAAACCGTCACACCAGCAAAGAGTGAGTATAGAAAAACCAAATTAAACACTGAAACTAAATATTACATATATATATTGTGCTACTTATAATTCCTTGTAGTGATAGAAGCAATAAGTAGCTAGCAGTCTTATTCCCACAGCTGACACAACAAAAGGCTCACAACTCTCATGAACAAGCAGTTGAACCATATTGAATATTCCTGACGATGATGAGATGAGATGAGATCAGCACTTGAAATAGCAGAAGCAAGCAAATCCAAAACCGCTCCTGTGACACGCCCCGAATGTTGCGCCTTCGATATTCTTGCACTGCCGGCTACAGTTGCCGGTAACGATGCACGGACCCGTCCATGTCTTGCTGCGCTTCTGGCACACCTTAGCTTCACCCACTTCCACCTCTGCATGTCCAAATCTCTAACACAATTAATTCCATCTCTAAATATCCAATTACATAATGTGCTGAGGCCGATAAAAGGTCAAGTCCACCAGTTGATGGTTAGGGGATTGTTGGCCACTATAGCTAGGTATTTAAATCCAGCATGCACTTGGTGACTAGAGGGATTATATTGTTGGGTGTAGACGGATGAAGGGCCAAGTCTAGCATCCTGCCTCTCAAAAATGTTGTGACAATATTTAAGGAGCTATAGCTATAGTATTTAAGTCCAACAGTTGGTGGCCAGAGGGATTATATTGTTAAGGTATAACTTTTGGCGTACTAGTAAACGTATGATCTTAACAAGTGGTATCATAGCCAACTTAACGGATGACTTTCCCGAAAATGTGATTGCAGTATATAAGGAAATAAAGTGGCAACATGAACAAATTAAACACATACACATACTCACAAAACATTCTAAAATCAGGTGAATGTGTTTTGGTGATATTAAGTACGTGATTGAAAAGAATATCAAAAATGAAATGATTTCTTCCAAATTGAGTACATTATTGTAGTGGTTACGTACCAGTTGATGCAATGAGGAGGAAGCAGAGAAGGAGGGCAACAAATGTTGTGTAAGACTTTGCCATGCCTCCTATGTATATAATTGCTTCTGTCTACAATTAATGGATTAATGCTTATTGTGAGTTGTGGTGAAATTAAGTGAAGAAACGGTACCTATTTATAGTGGGGAAATACCACTATGCATACTTGACTTGTTCGTACATCAAAGGGCTGTGTAGAAATTTTGACTAAGGGGAGTTGAGAAGAACAAATTTAGTCAATCAACACCATATTATAAAAACATATTGAACTTAAAATAAATGAATGTAAAGAAGACTTCGGGGACAAGATAATGTTAAAATATGGCTGAAGATAAGAACTCCAAATCTGGGGTTTGAATATATAGATTATATATATTATGCATGGATCATGTTCTCAGCAAACAACGGTGCATATATTTATTTATCTTTCCATGTTTGAAAATTGGCTTAGAGCACGCTTTTACTTTCTAAATCATCTGACCTTAGGGATTTACCAGTACCGTAATCAGGCAGAGTATGTATCACAAGACTGACGACAGTTTTATTGTACGCCATGGTCTATATTTACTCTATTTTAATTTTATTTTTTACTCACGGTATCCAATTTTATTTTATACACACAATAAGTTACGGCACTAAAGTATCATTTTAATTCTAAAATACGTTCATTTGATAATATACATATATGTATGAGTACAACCAGGAGAGGGTTCAAACCCAAGACTTTCAACATAACAACAAAAGTTCTTAACCACTAAGCCACACAAGATCTTGTGCATGTATCAAAGCGTAGGAAGCTCCACTTATGCCTGGGGTGCACTGGAAGCAAAGTAGTGGGGTGACACGTGACTAATATTGAAGGCAACCCGATGTCGTCCATTTGTAAACGATCTATGAATCCTTCAACAATATAAATAGGCACCCTTCCCTCCTCACCTTAAGGAGCATCCCTTGGCTCACCAAACCCCTTTTGGTTGAATGGTCTGAGCCTCCTCTCTCCTGCTGGCACGTCAGGGTTTGAGTCATGTTGGTAACATATTTAGTTCTATTTTATTTATTAGTTCCCTAGCTTGTTTATTTATTTATTATTCGAGCCGTCATTTTGGGCCCTATTCGATTCCTTAGAGCTATAGTTTATGTATTTTTTGGGCTGCCATTTTGGGCAAATATCTCGAGTTTTATACGTACTATTTTGGGACTAACGCCCGGGTAATAAAGTTGCTTTCTTCCTACCCCTCATTCTGTATCCCTATACCTAGTTTATAGTGGACCCGGTCGCAATAAAATCATTATATATATATATATATATATGGGATTGCGTTCAGGTGCGTACTGGCCGCCCAGGAGAGAACTGCGGACGAATCACAGCGCGCCACGTGTCCGGAATGTAGTTGCAACTAACGTTATAACTAGGTGCACGTCATGTTATAACTAGGTGCACATAAGTGCACCCAGGTGCATAAATGTTAACAAGGTAAATTACTTGCACCTGCAAGTGAAAATAGGTGCAGACGTACAAGTAAAATGTATTACAAGTGCAAATAAAGTGTACAATGAGCATCAATACTAAGTGCACCTAATGTTATAACTAGGTGCACCTATTGCTATAACTAGGTGCACATAGGTTGCAACCAGGTGCATGAATGTTAACAAAATAAATTACTTGCACAAGTGCAAGTAAAATGTATTGCAGATGCAAGTAAAATGTATTACAGGTGCAAGTGAATTGTACAGTGAGCATCAATACTAAGTTCACCTAATGTTATAACTAGGTGCAACCTATGTTATAACTAGGTGCACCTAGGTTGCACCCAGGTGCATGAATATTAACAAGGTAAATTACTTGCATTTGTAAGTGAAAGTATTTGCGAAAATAGGTGCATGAATATTAATAAGGTAAATTACTTGCATTTGTAAGTGAAAGTATTTGCGAAAATAGGTGCATGAATATTAATAAGGTAAATTACTTGCATTTGTAAGTGAAAATAGGTGCACTTGTAAGTGAAACTAGGTGCACTTTTAAGTGAAACTAGATGCACCAAAGTTTCAGTTATTTACGAAAATGCCACCGCGTCATTTTTTTAAAATTGCATCTGATTCGTTGATCTGGACACGTGGAAGGCTGTGGAGCTGTTCTCATTTCCTACTTGGGCGAGAGTTCGCACCAGAGTACAACCCTATATATATATATATATATATATATATATATATATATATATATATATATATATATATATATATATATATGGGGAAGGGTTTAGATGCGGGTATATCTTCCCGTGCGGTTGTGCGATACTCACCTTAAGCATTAAAACGGCATACTTTAAGTACACAAACCACGCACCTTAAGCTAAAAACATAAGCCACGCACCTAAGGTTTTAAAATGACGCACCTTAAGTTTCAACAACTCACGCACCTTAAGCATACATATCACGCACCTTAAAAAGGAAAATCACACACCTTAAACTTTAGGTTCACGCACCTTAAGCTTTAACACTCACACACCTTAAGCATACAAATTGCGCACCTTAAGAAGAAAAAAATCACGCACCTTAAGAAGAAAATTGCGCACCTAAAGCCATTGCACAACCGCACAGGAAACACCGCACCGCACGGGAAGTGAATTCTATAATAATAATAATAATAATGTAATAAACTAATATAAAATAATTTTTATAATAATAATAACTACGACAACAAAATATTCTAATAATATATTATAATCAAGCACTAATTATAATAATATAATAAATCATAAATTATCATTTAAAGCATTAGTAACATGATTATTTTATTGTATGAGAGTTGAAGGTATTTTTGTGCTAACGCTCCAATCTTTCTTCCTAATGATTATGGAATTTAAAATCCTAGGGGGCTTGGAAGTTTCAATTTCACAAAATTGAGAAATCAAAATTCGATTCCTCCAACTAAGCTGTGATAAAATTTATCATTTTATGGAATTAGAAAATAAAGGATTTACAATTCTCCAACCAATTAAACTCCTTGTAATAGTAATACAATATCTCCAAAACATAATTATTCGCTTTTCAAGTGCAATAACTCATCTCCATAAAATTAAAATATTATTTCATTTTAAATCTATTTCATAAATCCAATATATTGTAAGAGATTAAATAAGACATTCATATATAGCACAACATCAAAATGGACGCTATTTCAAAAATATTGATATCGTTCATCAGTATATTTATATATATTGATATGTATGTAAAGAATTTCAAGGATGTGAAATTAAATTTTATAAGAATAACTAGTCATTTTAATACACAATGTGCAGTTTGAACCTATTATTAAAATTTCTTGAAATTATTAAAGAAAAATAAAAAGTATTTATTAATAAACTTAATTTAAATTATTATTTTTAACTTATCAAAGTTATACATGTAAAGTTCCTATATTATGAAGAAAAAAAAAAGATACAATTTAATAAATATCATAAATTATTTATTTCCATATTATTTATATTTATAATGGAAAACGAAAGGAATTCAAATATTTGAGTTCAATAATTTTGAAATAAAATTAATATTTAATGACTAATAAATATGGTATGATTAATTAAATTGTTATAATATTTGTTTTAATTTATTTAATAAAACAAGCAATAAATATTCCTTAATTAGTTTTCATCAGAGATTAACGAAATTATAACTGAATGATTGAAATTTTGTCAAGTTACAATATAATGCACAATATTGTAAACCCAATTTACAAATTTATTAGCACTAAAAATATTTTAAAAAAATCAGAAATATAATCTAAATTTACACCTATAATATAATAATAATATTTTTGGATATAAGAAAGTAGTGTGAATTCTACACGGCCGCTATACTACTTTACCGCGAGTCAACGAAATTATTACAGACTTGGTTGTGAGACCGACCAAAAATATTACAATAAACAAAAAAATAAATAAAAAGGAAGAAGTCAATATATTACGAATATAATTTGAAACTTTCAAGCGTTTACAATCTATATATAATTCATTTAATTTAAGTAATAATTTGTTAAAATCAGGTGCACCACGAAATCTACTATCTATCTATATACTATATTATACTATATATATTATATCTACACTTATAATAAGAGCTAATAATGTTAGACCCTTAACTGGAACTAAAAAAGTGTTAGTGTAATAATCTGCTATAACATATTGTACTTTGTGTTTTTCTTATTGTGCAACCTCTAATTAAATTCCTAATAGAGTTAATACCCAAAATTGTCCTCGACTATAGTGGTTTTTCTCAATTTTGTCCTAAACGACTTTGGTCTCATAAAGTGGTCCCAGACTTTAGTGTTATCACTCAAATTTGTCCTCCGTTAGTGAAGCTGTCAAACTGGTGTTAAGTTCAGGGGCAATTTTGTCAATTCATGTTGAAGTCCTTCTCTTTCATTTGTGTACACCAGTCTTCCATATGAAGGCCCTTATTTATGCTTTGAACTGAGGAAACAACGAGGATGAAGGAGGAACTTGGAGAAACAACCCTAAGGAAGGAACCAACTAGGATGAGGCAACGAGAACATCCTTTGAAACAAGCGAACGAATGGATTCTTCGTCTTCAAGTGGATTGAGGCAACAATGGCAATTTGACAGCTTCTGGGTAATTTTCCTGCCTCAAATTCAGTGTAATTCTTAGCCTCTTTTCTATTCTGATCTACTCTCTCTCTCTCTCCCCTCCTATCTCTCTCTAGATAGATTGATAGAGGTGATTTTGAGAACTTTGAGATTTGGATTTCTTTATGCATTTGTAAAGGTAATTTTGGATCTTTTGGTCATTTGAAATTTATTGTGGTTGCAGTAAAGTTAGTTTCTTTGTCATTATTTGCAATGTGTTTCTGCAAATGCCATGAATGGAATTGACAGGGATAATGGGGAGGAAAGGGAGCAGGTTTTCTGCCTTGAAAAGAACTTTGAGTTCTGAGAACAAGAAGAAAGATGTCTGCAGGGGATTCCAGTTTCTTTGATTTCTTTAATAATATAATTTTTTCTAAATCTTTTAATGAAGTTTTGAGTTTATGTTGCTAGGCTGCACATAAATCTAAATGGTTTGGGAAGGAGATCGAAGACTGCAGATTTGGGGTATATATATTCAAGAGTAGAAGCTATGGCAGCAATGCCCCCAACCGAGCAGGAGAAACTGATGGAAGAGATTGCTGCTATCAAAATACAGACCGCCTTTCGCGGTTACTTGGAAGACCGGTGTACATAGATGAAGGAGAAGACTTGAACATGAATTGACAAAATTGCCCCTGAACTTAACACCACTTTAACAGCTTCACTAACGGAGGACAAATTTAAGTGATAGCACTAAAGTCTGAGACTACTTTATGAGACCAAAGTCGTTTAGGACAAAATTAAGAAAAATCACTATAGTCGAGGACAATTTTGGGTATTAACTCATTCCTAATATATCCTAATCTTTTATAATTTTACCAAATTTTTCCGTTAAATATAACGGAAGTTTAACATTAAATTCTTTAGGCAATTTGTTTCCTTATTGCAGTTTTCAAACAAATTGGCAATATTCTATAATACAATTCTGTATAGATTCCTAACTTAAAATTAGAATATTGAAGTCTTAATAAGATTCTATAATACAATTTTGTATAGATTCCTATAAACCATATTAGAGAATTTAACTTCCATTAATGCAAAACTTATTGAAAGCAAAAGTAAACAATAAAAACAAAATGCATAAAAATGTAAGATAACCTCGGGTTGCCTCCCGAGAAGCGCTCCGTTTAACGTCCGTAGCCCGACGCAACTTTCAAGCCCTCATTCCAACATACTTGGACGGAGACAAGTCCTTTTGCCCCATCCACTCTTTCTTCAAGATATGCCCTCAAATGCCGGGCATTGGAAAACTCCTTTAATTCTATACATAGCACACTTTCTTCCAAATGTTAACAACTATCCATGTCCATGAATGAGTATGCTATTTTCTTCCAACTTACCTCTTTTTTCATTTTTCTTCTTTTCACCAAACTCATTTTCGTCATTTCTCACTTTCTCTTCAACTTCCTCCCTAACACTCTCATTTCTTGTTTCTTCCTTTTCCTCTTCTATGATTTTGCAATGAACTTCCTTAAACAACACATTCTTATTTTCAAAATTTTCTTCTTCATTTTCCTTTTCTATAGTCACACTCTCCTCACCTCTATCTTTTCCTTACTTGACACGACATCCCTTAAATCTCCATCCGTTTCCTCCTTTTCTTCACCAAGCAAGTCATGAATATACAAAGCATCATCAAGGCAATTATCAAGGAAATTTACAAACTCAACATCATTTAAATCACAAATACTAGCATCAACATGCATATTCTCATCATCACAACATATCTCATGCAAATCATCAACATGTTCATTTGACAAAGAACTATCGCCGAAAGTAAAAGACTCAAGACCATCATTATCATCTAAAGAAACGAAAGAATTGTTTTCACAAGTATCAAAATAATTTTCATCATCATCATCGGGGGAGTCAAATGAATCACTATCATTAAAAACACAAGGGTTGAAAAGATTGACCTCATTATCAACATCTTCAATTATGCAATTATTTTCACTAGTCATATCTACCACGTTTTCAACTCCATCATCAACACAATCAATATTAGTATTATCAAAATGAATAGTCACACCAATATCATCACAATCATCATTCTCATCACACATGTCGGCCCAAGATTTAGAAATTTTATCACCAAGAATAGTGCTACCACTAATAGGGTCAAGTGTCTTACCACATGCAAGCTCAATAGTGTCACCACATGGCTTTTCCTCTTCCCACACTATCTCCACATCATCATCACTCTCCTCTTGTACTTGTACCCTTATTTGATTTTCCCTCTCATGGATTAAGTTTTCCTCAAGCACGGGGGCTTCTTCTTCACTCCTTTTCTTTGTTTCACTATTCTCTTTTCCTTCAACACTCTCCTTTTCCTCAACATTCTCATACTCACTCCCACGTGTATGCTCAAAGGTGTTACCATGAGTATCTTCTTCTTCATTTCCACCTTTGGCCACTTGAGCCATTTGATTTTCCAAGGTTCGAATTGATGCTTGCGTCTCTTGCCCTAGGGAGGGGGTTCTTTGTCTAAATTCTTACTTCCATCCTTCCCTAATATTGGTCATTTCTTGCTCTAATTCTTCTATCCTTGCCAATATCTTGTTCTTCATGTCTTCCGTGTTTTCCTCCTCATGTGGTTGCATCACGTACTCCTCATTCTCATAGTGGTTGGAGTAGTATGGATAGTCTTGATGATCTTGAGAATATGGAGGGTATTGGGAATTTTGAGTGCATGAAAGGTAGTGTTCATCTCGAGTGTATGGGAAATATTTCTCATTTTGAGGGGATTGTGAGTATTGAATTTGTTCGGAGTAAGAGTTATCCTTTGCTTGTTCTTGCATTTGTTCAATAACGGGGATCTCTTGCCCATTCTCCTTTGTACCTTCAATGACTTCCTCCTCAATGCTATCATCCGGCACAATGGTGATTCCCAAACGCCTAGCCAATGCCAAAGCTTCCTCACTTAATCCATATTTTCCTTGCGGCTTGACATTGCACTCTTGATCAACTTCGTCCCTATGGTGTTTGTACCTACATTCACATGGGAAGTTAGTCTTACATTTCTTGCAATATGGGTACTTTTGGCATTGATACCTATAGTGAGGCCCTTTACAAGCATAACAAGTCACTTGTCGATTCATATCCTCAAACATGTGTTCCTCAATGGTCTTGAAGCGGTCATTTGGGTCTCTTGGCTTGGGTTTCAACCAATGGTCATACATGTGCTCGATAATAGATTTCTTTTTGGGTAGAGGTGTGTTTTGAGTGTAAGATTGTGGAGAGTAGGCTTGGGATGGGTAAGAGTCATAGGATTAAGAATTAGAGAATCTTCTTTGTTGAGGGTAGTCATCATCCTCGTCATAGTGGGTAGATTGGTAAGATTTTGAATCGTAGCTTTGGTGAGATGCACTCCTCCTAGCTATACCCCCGGTGTTCATAAGAATAGTCTTCTTGAATGCTCAAAATCGTGACCATGATAAGACTCTTGGTAACTCTCTAGTGGCTCATCATATATGGTTCTTCTTTGAGGTGGAGGTGTGGCTCTTCTTGAGTGGGTGTAGTCACCATCTTCTCTTTCATCAAATTGAGTTCTTGGTATTTGCCTTGGTGGTGGATCATTATACTCATCATATGTCTTCTCACCATATTGAGGTCTTGATGGTTGCCTTCTTGGTCGGTATTCTTCTTGTGAAGATCCATATGTCCTTAAGTAAGGTTGTTCATAGTCCTCATAATCTCTATAACCATAGGGGTTAGAAACTTGAGCATTATAGCCTCCCCTTGGTTGCCTATATCCTCCTTGGTCCTCATAGTAATCCTCTTGTTGATATCTTGCTTGAGAATACATCATAGAGGATCAACCTATCAACACAAAGACAAGAGAGTGTTTTGCAACTAGAAGTAGTTGCAAGTGAGAGTAATAGCAATTGAAATGACAAAAAGATTAAAACGTAAACAAAGTAAATGGCAAAAATAGAAAGTAAATACGGGGGGGGGTTAGACTCTCTAACTTGAACACTTGCTCATGTTAATCCAAAGGCACTTACTACTCAAAAACCGATGCCATCCCCGGCAACGGTGCCATTTGATGAAGTAGTTTTCGCGGTGGATGGAAAGAAGTAGGTGTTAAAACGGGAAGAAGTTCCCGAGTATCGTTCTCAAAGGATGGCAAGGAGGGAATTTGAGCGGTAAGGGGATTAAGCACAAGAGTGTTTAGTGTTTAAAAGCTAACCCAAGCGTAGTAAGAAATGTGCATGAAACATAATGAAAATAAGGAACAAACGTTAGAAACAATCAATTGGAAAGGAGGATTTGAATCTTGCAACTCATATAGGTATCCTTGATTTCCTAAGATATTAGGCTAGCAACACTTAGATTATGAAAATGAGACAAAGTCACAAGCACCATTGCCACTCTCGTGGTCAATGGACTCTCTCCTAGACCGTAATGTCATTCTCATGATCACTAGGCTAAAAGAGGCATTTTGTCAAACACGTTGTGTGCCTCTTGTCTTCCACTCTCCCTTTTCTCAAAGGTGAGAGGGAAATGTGCTAGGCTAGGCTAAGGAGTAACTCTACTCTCGTAGATGAGACTTCTTCTCCAAACACCTCTCATATAGGTTGATCACCCCGACACAAGAGTCAAAGTGGATCACCACTCACACAATCAAACTCATAATCAAGCAATTGCAAAACCTAATTGATCTATTCAAAGCTCAAGAATATCCATACAAAATTGCTCAATCCAAATCCACAAAGATCTACCTAATCATACTTGGAATTAAAATAGCAAAAGGCAAAAGTAATGACAAGAAATTAAAAGGAAGACTTAGCTAGGAATTGAACTTTGAACTTGAACTTGAATGTTGATCTCAATCTTGCAACAATGGAATTCTTCTCTAATTCTAATCTAAACCTATGAATTGCAATGTGGAGTGAATTGGGAGAGATCTCTCTAGGCTAATCCTAGAGAGAGAAATATTATAAACTGATCTAAAATTGAAATGTGATGGATCCCCTGCAAAATGGCTCAATTCCCTTTTTAAACCTTGCCCAACAACTAAAATTTCCGCGATGGACGCACGCTGGACGCGCGCGTCCACTGCCTTCTGCTGCACAGACTTCAAACTTCTGCGGGCTAAAAATTGGACGCGGGCATGGACGCACGCGTCCATAGCAGACTTTTGTTCTGCTAAGCAAACTTCAGAGAGGTGTGTATTGGACGCCGGCCTGGACGCGCGTCCAAGGCGCGTCCAAGGCCTATTTTGTCTTCCAACTTCGGTTTGTAAATCCTTCTCCGAAATGTTGCCATGTTCTGCCTTTTTGCACATCTTTTTACCTACAAAACGATTAACAAAGCGTGGAACGGGGTCCAATGACAATAACAAGCATTCTAACGCAATAAAGGGGCAAATCAAACACAAAAGCTTTCAATTGTGCACAAGATGATCCTAAAACGACCTTATAAAGATAGCATCTTTTGCACTTATCAAAATACAATTCAACTTTTTAAGGAATTTGAGTTGTGTAGTATATAGGCTCTCTCTCCCACGTGTTGGGCGGGAGATATAAATCAAATCCCAAAATAAATTTGAAAAGCCTGAACTTGTGTGCATCCGCTACTTGGGCAAACTAAGATTTTGACAATTTTTTTTTCCCAACTAGAAGGTTGAGAGACAATAAGCGTTGAAGCTTTACTGCTAAGTAGTAAAGGAGGCTTCGTGAAGCCTTGTTGCTGAGCAATAAGGGAGGCTTTGTGAAGCCTTACTGCTTAGGAGCAGCAACGACGCTACTTTGTTGTTGGGGGTACTAAAGGTAACTCTTATAGCGCTAAAAATCTAAGCTGATATATAGTTGAATTGCACATTTGTGTTTATATATTATATGATCAATAGCGTTGTACTACTTGCTATTATTTATCTTTCACTACTATATATTTCACTACTATATATCCTTTTTTTGCTACAACGTACTGTAAATGTTGAGTTAATTTTGATTGTTTAGCAATTAATCATGATTAATTTCAATTTATCTAATAATTAACATTGTAACATCGTATCATACTTATTCTTGTTAATTTGTTAGTTTTGGAAGTTACAATTAGGATTTTAAATGATGTAAATGCTAATCATTCTCTTATAAATACAATACTTTGTGTTGGGTAGAATTCCTAATGAATTGAATTCCATTCTTTTAGAACTATTGGCACTCCTAAAAATTCTGATTTTCTCTCCTATAGACCCTCTCAACTCTCTCTCTAAACCTTTTGCCAAACACTTCATATGAAATTTTAAAGTGTTCATTTTTTGGTAAGTTTATGAAACATAAATTAGGAGCTGAGGACCGATCGAGGAGTCTAACTTCGTAGTAGCAAAACCTTTAGAACGATTAGTATATCTCTCACCATATATAGTTGATATCATCATTGGATTGCATATCTCCTTCACTCGGCTCTTGTCTTCATCTCCTTCAACCCGGTCCCAAATCGTCGAGTCCTTCGTCAATGTACGTGAGGATCTCCAGGTGCGAGGGAATCGTTTTGCAACTTAGTTGGAAAACTCAGGACATCGCCATCCGGTCGACTTCAATCTGACCTCTATTGTTTTAGTGCATGATTTTGTGAATCATCTACTATAGTTGTAGAGCAAAACAATAGCAATCACATTGAAGCTGACTGAATGGCTATATGTTTTTCCAATTGCATTGCAAAATGATTCCTTGCACTAGGAGGCCCTCGCGTACTCGGTATCGCCATTGGTGAAGGACGATTTGGGGCCGGGTTGAAGGAGATGAAGACAAGAGCTTAGTGAAGGAGATGATGCAATCCAACAATGATATCAACTATATATGGTGAGAGATATACTAATCGTTCTAAAGCTTTCGCGCGCTACAATAAGGTTACACTCCTCGAGTCCTCATAATTTATGTTTCATAAAGTTTATGTTAATATATTTATATCTAACATATATAGCATACCTTATTCAATGATGACTGATGTAAGTAGAGATTGATAAAGAACATGCATTACATGAAACGAAAAGAGCCCAACATAGCCAAATGACAAATTGCCGACGACCAAAATGAATCTATAAACATATATAAAAATATGACTATACGCCGGCAATTCATCCTTGGCTGAGATGCACTCTCTTCCGTTTTCATGCAATATATGCTTCTAATAAACATACCATGTATACTATTATGAATAACAGTATAACTTATTGTACCAATTATTTTTACCGCTCTCCATTTTTATGACATTACATGAAAAGAAAAGAGCCCAACATAGCCAAATGACAAATTGCCGACAAAAATATAAACAAAATAATCATATACTATACGCCGGCAATTCATCCTTGGCTGAGTTACACTCTCTTCCATTTTCATGCAATGCTTCTAATAAATGATCGTGTATGTATATCACTGAATTGCAACCTGGCTAGCTAGAGATGTTTATATAGAGGGCAATGGGCCAGCAATATAATATAATATAATATGATCTGAACTTATAGATGAAGGTGGCAATAGCAGATAATATTATACCAAGTTCTTCTCCCTTAGCTCTTTTTTTTGTTATTCTTCTCTTTTTCTGAACGTGGTCTGACTTTACTTTTTCTTTATAATAATTTGGTGTCCAAAGGTAATCCAGAATGGTTGACATTTTGTGTGATAGAATAGATTCTTGGAATGGGGTTTGGATAGTAACCTTTCGGAGTGAGCAAGAATTTCCTTGATGAGGAATGGGCAATTGGGCATGGCATGATCTTAATTGATCTTATTCCATTTCTAATCCATGCAGCCTCGCTTATGATTGCGGAGACTAATTAAGAAATTAAAGATATTGGGAGAGTTTGGGTTTTTAATGCTCCTGGTCTCTTGTTCGGTTTCTATATTTAGAGTGAATTGAATGATCCCGAGCATAGCTTAATTAGTTAATTACAGCGAATGATCCCGGGAATGTCAGGGAGACACCGCCCGGCAACATGGTCATGTCGCCTAGCGTGTCAAATTCTGCCCGTCTTTTTGGCCTTGTTTTGTCCCAAATTTCTAAAAACTTCAAACATAAAAGTCGTAAATGATTGTCTTAACGTTTTGTGGATACTTGAATTGCCTCAATCGGACTTCGTATGAACGAGATATGGTCAAAATACTATTAGTATGTCACAAAGTACATATATATTTTTCCATTTTTACTTGAAAATTCCTAAAAATCAAATATTAGTGAATTAAGGACTATATTCCATAAAACTAAATTAGATATATACAAGAAAAATCAATAGAAATGAGGTGTTGAAAATAAATTTAATTAAACACTTACAAACACCCCACACTTAAACCTTTAACTTTGATGCACTAAATATCATTACCATTGATGCACTAAGTGCTGTAAACCCTACCGTGAATCGTGCTCACACCAAAACTCTTCCCTTATCTTACTCTTAAGGAAAAATTGTGATTAAACATATCATAAACTTAAGATTGTTGATTTGTTAGCTTTTGAGGAACATGGATCTTATATTAATTACGAATCTGGCCTGAGACTCGTAAAAAAATAAGAGAACAATTGATGAAGCTCTTCAATAGTGTATTGAAACACATTGTGGTAAATGTTTGTTTAAATGAGAACAATAGTTCCTATAAAAATACAAACTAATGCTAGCTATCAATCTATGATAATATCAAGTTTCAAAAGTATGAGAAAAATCCAGCAGCAATTTTATAAATATTACAAATTTTAAACATGCACTAACTAAAGTTTCAAAATACATCCCATATATAATAACACAATCAAGATACGCAAAAGTTCACTTAAGCCATTTACATTTTAACATATCAGCGAATACACATTTGAAGCTGATCATCCTATATCTCAAAAGAGTGGAAGAGTAAAATAGTTCACTAATTTCCCTTCTATCTAATTAATCAAAGATGTTGTTCTCTTCTGATTGACTAGAGAGCTTGTACTCTTTTAGTGGGCAAAAGAGATTCTTCTCTTTTGTTTGACCAAAAAAGTTCACCAGATAATTTGATACCTCTTATATAGTTTAGAAATTAATTTCAGTTTCTGTCATAAATTTATAGATGGCACTACTCCATAGTCCTTTTTTATTAGAATATTCATATTTGATCCTAATATTATCGTGACATGACTATTTTTGTTGTTCTTTATCGACAAAACAGTTTAAATGCCGTTAAATACAAAAGTATTTCTGTCTTTAGTTATAGATTTTTTCAAAAAAAAAATAAACATAAAAATATAGCTGGGTCAACTATTTTGTATTAAAAAAAAGAGAGAGAGAGATTGAAATGTCTTTATATTTAACAACATTTTAACGATTTTGTTGACGGATGACCAAAAATGGACATGACACAAAAATACTAGGACCAAATGAGGATGTTAAGATAAAAAGGGACTAAAAGTGGGCTACGGCCAGTCGGCCACCTATAAATCTAAGACCAAAAATAGAATTAATTCTATGGTTAAAGAAGACAGATATCTTCAAGTATTAGTTTTTTATAATTATTTAATTTATTATTTAATATAATAAAGTTGTTTTCCTAATCAATTTATAGATATTATGTCTGTAACAAATTTAAATATTTAAATTGATTTTAATTATAGAGAAGGGGCATTAAAAGATCCATCAACTTTTTGCAGCCTACTCCACGGCTCATATGAGTGAATTTTTTATTATTATTATTAATTTTTTTTTGTGACAAATATGAGTGAACTTAATATCACCGTTATTATTTATTTTCATAAACACTTTGATTGGCAATATAAGTTTATGAAAATTTTGAAACCAACTCTTAATTTTCTTTCCTTGTTGAATTGTTTTGTAGTCTTAAGTAATTTATAAACTCTATACATAACTCAGGGGAAAAGTGACAGATACTACATGTAATAGGGTCAATAATATTTCAAAAAAAAAAAAAACTCAGGGGAAAAGTATATCTAATTCGTGCCTGAAATATTTTGATTCTTGCATTCTAATATGTTTCCTAGAATCCAAATACCTTCTCTTTTTTTCTTTTTTTCTTTTTTTTTTTTTCTAATAGAACACTCAATTCATCATCAACTTCAACTTCAAGCTCCTCTTGGTTAGATTGTATAAATTTTCCTAAAAATGCAACATAATTAATAGAGTATAATCTTTTTCCTAATTTTCTTCAGTTTCATCGTCACTCTAGGTTGCATTAAATGTTTGGGAAAATTGCATCTTTGGTCCCTAAACTTTAAGCAAGTTCCGACTCAGTCCCTGAGTTATGGTCGTATCCGAGTTTAGTCCCTCAGTTATGAACGAAGTGGCGCATTTGGTCCCTGGCCGTTAAAACTAACGGAAAAATTAAAAAATAGTTAAAATTTGAAGGGTAAAATAGGAAATTCACATTTTATTATCCTTCTTATATCAAAATCACTTTTATAACATTAGTTTTCACTTCTTAGCCTCTTATTTTCAATATTTTTCAATTCTAAAAGCATTTCAATAACTTTAGTATGACTTGTTAGGAGTCTAGCTCTCGTATAACAAACTTAAGACCTAGTACAAACAAAGAAACACTTGATCATTGTTTTTAAGCATCTGAAAACACTATCCTAATGATTTTTGGTTTCCTTTACTAAGCAACAAAGGTATCAAACTAGATTTTCTGAGATACAAAATAATTTCAAATTTCTCAGGTTGCTTTTATGAGAATTTCACCAAAAGAATAACTTGAGATTTTTAGTATGTAAAAAATATTTTGTATGCAATAGTTTAGTCAATTGTCATTTTTTGAAGTTACAAAAGTTTTTAAAATTTTTATAATTGATTCTTAGATTCCTCTTTCATTACTCTGGTTTTAACAAAACAGAGTTTTGTATCTCAAAAGTTCTAGTTTGATTACCTTTGTTGTTTAGTAAAGAAAATCGAAAATTATTAGGATAGTGTTTTCAGATGCCTAAACACAATGATCAAGTGTTTCTTTGTTTGTACTAGGTTTTAAGTTTGTTATACGAGAGTCAGGCTACTAACAAGTCATACTAAAATTATTGAAATGCTTTTAGAATTGAAAAATATTGAAAATAAGAGGCTAAGAAGTGAAAAATAATGTTATAAAAGTGATTTTGATATAAGAATAAGAATAAAATGTGAATTTCCTATTTTACCCCTCAAATTTTAATTATTTTTTAATTTTTCCGTTAGTTTTAACGGCCAAGGACCAAATGCGCCACTTTGTTCATAACTGAGGGACTAAACTCGGATACGGTCATAACTCAGGGACTGAGTCGGAACTTGGTTAAAGCTCAGGGACCAAAGATGCAATTTTTCCTAAATGTTTCAAGGTGTATATAATTATAACCGCCACATTTTGAAGTCTTGAATATTAATATTTGAAAATGGCTTGAACTTTTTGAACATCTTCTGACCATTTATAATACCTTCAATTCTCTATCAACATAGCCGGTGCATAATCCAAAGTATCGGTTAAGATTTAAATAGGATTCGACGGGTAGCTAATGATACTATTCATCGAGAAGGCATGAATAGAAACTAAAAGCTTGTAGGTTTATTATTATAACAACTAAATATAAGAAATAGTAAAAATTTAATTTAATAGTTATTTCACACTGTAAGCTCCCTCAAGCTAGAACATATAGGTGCAAACAGCCTGCAAATTAACATCATATGTAGTAAACTCATCCTCAATTAGCAACAAACAAAATCTATTAACCAGCAATGTCAAAATTGAACTCCTTGGGAAAACAATACTCACTGCCCTTATGAACTAATAGGGCAACCGGCAACATCAAAATGTCAAAACATTGAGACACTACTGGTGGCTAATAATATCCCCCAACAGGTTTTTTGCAGATTTAGCTGAGTTGGAGAGATATGACAGTAAAAATGTATTACTGCAACATATTGTTTTCTGTGAGATCCACCAATGAGATAAAAATAAAATATACTTCCTGCAAGTGCGCATTGGGCGCACCTGCCACATCAGCACATTAAATGCTTAATTTTCCTCCATCTCTCTCTCCTACTTGGCTTCTTAAAATTTGTAAAAAAAAAAACCATAACTCTTGGAGATGCTCCTGGGTAGTAAATAGTCATATGACAATTTTATGTCAATAAGCTATTTATAACTATAAAGGACAAAAATTGATTAACTAGTAAGAAGATGATCAAGGAAACCAGTTCTCTCTATGAGTAACACTTTAGACAATGATCAACATATAATTTACATTCAATTAATCCATGCTTACCCTATGCGAAGCAAAGTCACAATCCATTTGCAGCTGCTGTCACTTTTTGTCCTCCCAGTTCTTGAGCAGATCAGCATATCCTTCTGCTGAAACAATGGCAAACTCTGTCAGTGCACTCACAGAAGCTGACATTCCTGAATAAACCACTCCAATCTTTTCTGCTGTCAATGCTTCCTCCTTCACAAGTTTCCCGGCCTCAACCACCTCTGTGTTTGAAGTTTCTTTACTCCTATGAGGATCTTCTCTCAGCTGTTGTGCAGATAAAGAACCAATCCCTGCCATGAAGAAGTCTAGTCCGTCTAGCACTGGGACTTCATTGATGGAGTCCAGGAGCCTCGACCATTGGATACAAATGCTGAATACTGGTGGGGCTCCCACGGAAATACAAGAAGAAAACGGTAGCAGCTTCGATGTACTAGGATTTGCATGGACACAACATAACAGCCACCCCGTTAATGCGTGCAAGTATGAACGTTGAGAAACAATCCATGACTCAAAACAGGCACGCCAGTTTCTTAGCTCAATCTCGAGGTTAGCTGCTGAACGTCCCAGTTGTTGTGGATCCGAGGGTGGCACTTTGGTGTAACTCTTGGCTGCAGAATGTTTTGAAGGCGAACTAGAACTGAGTAGCACCTTAGCTTCATCCAGTATACATTTCTGTAACTGATGGCACTCTGCCATCACCTTCCACATTTTACCTAACCTGTTTCATGAGGGTCAAGTCATCATTAGCCTCTACAACTTCAAAATAGTTTCTACCATCTATTTTCCTTTTTTTAAAAGTAAAATGATATGGAGTATAGTTAATTGAATAGTGAAAAGCTGAAATAGGTATAGGAGAATATAGATTTAAGAACGGAAATTGCTTTCATTTAACCAAAATGGAAGAGCAGAGATTCAATTTGGAGATAAGGGAAAAAGAACATTGATTCACATACCCTTGCATCAACTGTAAAAGCTGAGGCTGCAGTTCTTCATCCCTCAAAGTCTCAATCCTTTTTGAAATAGCTTCAACTGAATGTATAGAAACTTTAATCTGAGCAAGCAAACTCCCAATGGCTGCTCTTGTTTTATCTATCGAAGGATGGTCGGCATTGTTCTCTTCTTGATTTCTGAGTTGTGCACACTTCTTTTCATATGCTAGCCTTACACGTTCACCAGCCTAATTAAATATAAGAATATCACATTCTGAATCTTCAAGTGTCAATTCATTTAGGACAATTATATATGTTTTTTTTTCTCTTTCAAGGCTATTTGAGCACACCAGAGCCTTTTGAACTGAAGTCTTTAGCCATTGTTTTTTTTTTTTTTTGAAAGCATTAGCCATTGTTTAAACACACAAAAAGAGAGATTTGAAATCACAATTCTGGGCTACTGGGCTCTCTTCATCTATTGACTTCTCTGAAATTTTCTGACTGCTTATTACAAATTTAATTCTCTTTGCATTTCTCTTAAGCAACTTGACAATAAGCATTCAGACCAAAAATAGAACAATGCCATAATTACTCAGAATTATAAATCCGGTTTAAATCAGTATTTGGCTAGAGAAGATTATAAGAGTTGCTATAACTCATCAATGCAGACCTTATAAAGAGCTTTTGGGCAATTCAGTAATGCAAATATTAGTTGCCATGAGCTGTCAGTGCTTGGAACTTAAACAAAACTTCAATACCAATTAAAGAATTAAGCTAGCTCTTCAGAATAAATCAATGCATAAGTCTAAGCATTAATCAGGAGCCAAACTGAAATGCAAAGAAGCTATTTAGTAAACACAAGCACACACATACACAGAGTAGATATTAAAAAAAAATTTTTTAAAAAATAATAGAAAGAAAGAGTTATTACTCATTAGTCATTATGTGCCTTTTTCCAACATTAATATTAAAAAAGGGTATAGTAATCATACTCTGACTTCCTGGTAAAGTTTCTTCTCCCAGAGGTGTAATCTGTCCAATGTTGATTGATGACTACTATTTTGGTAAATGTTTTCTTCTATAATTGATGGATTTACCAAAAATTTAGATGACAGAGATTTTGAAGATCCAGAACGGAACAAGGCTACTGGATTCAACATTTTCATTGCTGCAAAACAAAATTAAATAAAAAGAAATTAGCAACCAAGGTTTAAAAGTTTTAACACAAAGGAAAATGATCTGAAATTCATAAACTTAGTAATAAATGATGGTTTAAGCCAAATGTTCAAAAGTCAATTTATCCTAGACCTCCACCAAATTTACGGATTTTGGGACAAAAGCCCATTGTCATATACACTTGTTGATATTACATATCAAGCATTCAACTAAAGAACTTTTCCTAATTGTGTCAGAATTTTTCTTAGTGTAATCTGGTAGCATTTAAAGAAGAAGTTGCACACTTACACCTGAACAATGGCTATTAAACCCGTACATTCAGTCAATAAGATTCTCTTAGAGGCCATGACAAAGCTTGCTACCAATCATAAAATGTTCTTTATTGTCCAATTTTTTTTTGAGATGTATAAAGGCTATCATTACATGCCGATTTACAGAAATAGCATAAACACGAAATGGGCAATCAAATGCAGAGCAGAACAGAAATCTGAAGCAATTTTGCTCAAACTAAGCCATAATGAAAGTAAGCACATGTATAAGTATTAAAGCCATTAAAAATTATGCAAGCTTACGTGTAAGATCATTTAAAATTGATGGATTCTGAGCCTCAGTAGCCTCTAACATAGCTGACACCTCTTTAGCCGAATTACAAGCAATCCGAAACTGAGCTTCAAGATCTTTAATAGCTTCTGCCATTCTTGTTGGTCTTGTATTGACATATACTGTAAATCCTGGAATTTCCTTCTTTGCTTCACAATCAACAACTGTGGTCTCTTTGCTACTAAGTTGGCTATCATTTTGAGTCTTTTCAACAGCTGTATTATGATTGGCATTGGGTTGCAATTCTTTCTCTAGGTGATGGGAATCAATTTTATCATCAATTTTTTCTCCATCATTAACATCTTCAACCACAACTTCATCTTTATTCAAGCTATGACGGATTTGAGCACTTTTTTCTTTTGAACTTTCCCTACTGTCAATATGCTTTTCTAAATCTGGGGCAGCTTCTTCCTTTTGAACTTGGGTTATCCCATTACCATCATCCAAAATCGTCTGATCAAGACTGGTTGTCACTGGATAACCATAGTAATCTAGTGAAGAAAATGGGTCCCAGAAAGAATCCCACTGGCTATTTTGGGGTGAAGGTGAGGGGAAATTGGGCATATTGTTGGGAGAGGATTGATAAAATGAAGAACTTATCGGCACAGAATGCATGGCAAAGAAGCCATCCATCCCAGACTGATGCACAGGGGAATATGCTTCCACTCTGAGTATTTCGTGTGATTGAGGTTTCTCCTCCACAGAAATAGAAGAACTCCCACCTGATTTAAAGTAATTCTCTTTCACGGAAGAATTCTTTTCAGACTGCAAAGGTTTCATTGTAAACGATTTGGATGCTATGGAGATAAAGCCAGAGTTTATTTTCTTAACTGGAGTAAAAGCCGGGGTTGTGAATGCATCAACTAAGAACTCACTATATTCTTCTCCTTCAATATAACCGCGAAGAGCAGAAGAGACTCTCCTCATGGACTCAATATAAGCAACATGACCCAAAGCAAACTGCAACCTATACTCAACCGCTTGTTCAATGAACATCTTCCTATCTTTACAAAGTTGCACCGCCTCCTGACTATCCAGCTTGGATGTAGAACACCCCATTTTTAAATGTATACTCTATCACTTCAACTTTTGGATCTCTAGAACTTGTTTGGGCTCAAGTTACTGTCACCAGTTTCATATGGAAAATCTCAAACTGTTCAAGTCAAGAAAATGAATTTCAGAAATTCAATTCCTCAAGAGAATCACTTGGCTGTATGCACATTGACAAGAAAACAGATATATTTGGTCTTGGAGTTTTATTTACCGTAGAATATCAATCGTGCAACAGTCAACACTAAGAAAGCCCCTAATCTAAAAACCCTCGCCGGTTACTACAAGAAAATATTCAAGGTAAAATCTCAAAGCTAATTCAAAGATTAAAAGAATTCAACTAAATCAAAGATTTAAGATCAAACTCCAAACACAATTTAAAGATTAAAAGTACTTATAAAACTTCCAGAAGGTATGAGTGGAATGAAGAACCTACAACTAAAATTGAAGAAAGCAATGAACACTCAAAATCCAGATAAAATAAGACACAACATTTATTTATCAACAAAAAACCTGCAACTAAAAATGACAAAAGCAATAAACACTCAAAATCCAGATAAATAGCATACAACATTTATATATCAATTAAAAAAACCTGCAACTAAAAATGAAGAAATCAATGAACATCAAAATGCGGATTAATATCAGCGTGAATGAAGAACCAAACGCATTTTCTAATTCCGGAATTCAATATAAAACCATCAAATTAAAGACAAATGAAGTACTTAAAACTCAGATGAACAAACATAACGCAGCCAAAAAATCTCCAGATATATTTTTCCTGTTAAAAAGACAACCTCTAATCTCTAGCAACTAAAAATCTACTGAAAATACAGAAAAACGAAAACGGAACTGCGACAGGAACAAAACAATACAGAGAAACAGAATACTAGTGTAATTGAAACAGTAGTGATTGATGATATGAAGAAGAAGGACAAGAAGGAGCAGAAATCGTACTATAGTTATTGCGATGAGTGGAAATGCGAAGCCGAGAAGCAGTAGCAGCACCTTTGATCCGCTGCGTTTTGAGGGAGAGACAGAGAAGTGCAACGGTCAAGACAGATTTAAAGCGTGAGTGGGAAAGAAGGAAATGAAGAGGGGCCCCCATTTCACCTATTTACAGATCTACCCCACAATACTACTTTGCGTCATACTGTCATTTCTCTCTCTGGGAGACTGGGAGAAGGGAATGTTTCGTGTTTTTATTTTTCTTTTAACGTTGTGTGTGTGCTTCTCGGAAGACTCCTTTTCTAATAGATTCGTTATGTTTTGTAACAAACTTTCTCATTTTTTGAATACTACTAACTCTAGAATACAGTATCTGTTCATATCTACTACTTTCTCAACCTATTGAAGCATAAGAGTCGAACCCACCACCTCCCGTATAAAGGGAAGGGTTTGATGCCACTGTACCACAAGGTCCTTGACGTAACAAACTTTCTCATATTTGTTATAGTTTACTCCTTTTTACTATAGAGATATTCTTTTCCATGCTGGTAATTTTTTTATTTGTTTGTTTGATATTTTAATATTTCTCTTTTAATTTTTATTTATAAAAACAGTTTACTTTTATTTTAAAATATATTAAATGTCTTTATTTTTTTTTAGGCCACGAAGTGATCTGAGTAGGCCCTAATTATATGAGGTACATGCAAATTGCTGGTCATATTGATTTTTTCATAGGAAAATATTACATGTACTCTCATTTCATACTCTCAACTTGTACTCCCTCTCACAAACTTGTGATGTAGACATCTATCCTGGGACCCACATGATGAAATATCCAATCCTTATTTGCCACATTTAGGGAGTAAAATGTGAGAGTATATGTAGTATAACTCTTTTTCATACGAGAGAGAATTTTGAACTCCCGGCCTTGGGGATGTGAGTGCACGGTCACTCATTGCTCATGATAAGACATGCAAAATTATAACCACTATGTTTTCTTGATTGATGCATTATAAAATATAATCATTAAAAAAAAAGTGTAACGATGATGATGTTACAGTGCAGAAAAAGAAAATTATGTAGCAAGTAGTAATTGTACGTTGAGTACTATAAAAAAGTGTAGAGATAAATGATATATAAAAATTTAATTTCCGCACAACTGAAATAAAAATTGATCCTAGCGTAGGTCAAAAGCAATAATTGAGTGTGGCTTTTATATCCGTCACCATTTTACTCAAGTTCATAGGATCTCTCGGGCAACATTTTGATAATTTCACATGATTTGATGGGTCGATGATGATAAAATCATCCTTAGGTGACCCAACAATCCAAGATCTTATCTGAACACATACATACACTATATATATATATATATATATATATATATATATATATATATATATATATATATATTTTGAATACTATATTACAATGCAGTATCCCAACCAATTGAAGTATTACAATGCAGTATTTGTTCATAACTATTTTCTCAACCTATTGAAGCACAAGAGTCAGTATTGACTCCACTGAGGCTCGAACCCACCACCTCCCGTATAAAGGGAAGGGACTGAGGCTCGAACCCACCACCTCCCGTATAAAGGGAAGGGTTTGATGGTACTGGACCACAAGGTCCTTGGCACATACACTATATTTATTACAAATATACTTGTCCACTCACATACATACAAAATTTTGTTTGTTGTAATTCAAAATTATCACGGTCAAACAAATTAATATCTTCGTTGAATTATTATACGCACCTCTAATGGGTGGACAGCCAACTTAGAGATTTAAAGTTATTACACACCCAAAGTCAAAGATCAAATCATTATTAAGAATAGATAGATGAGTCATTTCCACTACACCACGCATCAAGTTCATATATAGTATATTTATTACTAATAGTTGTCCACTCATCCATGTATCATATTATTCCAAAATAAATAAATAAAAACATATTAGTTATTTTCAAACATTGGTTTAAGTGAAGTTTACTTTTCATTTCTTGATCAAATCAAAGTGAATTTAGACTATCTTAGGAGATAAATTTTATGTATTTGTAAATAATGAGTAAATGATAAATTAATTCGCAATAGATATACCCATAAAGTTGTGAAAAAAAATTGTTTTGAAGAAGTCTTGTCCTACATTATTACAGAAATAACTGTGGGTTTGGACTAGTATAAATATAAAGTAAATTTCACTTTTAATCATTAATTATTGTGACATTACCACATCTAGTCCTACTCTTTTTATTTTGCCTCATTACATCTTTGATTTCCATCTACTTGTCACAATTTAAATTTCATCATTAATAAAAAAGAAAGTTAACATGTATTTTCATTATCATTCAACTAAAAGTTGGGGCAAAAAGTTTGAAAATGAAAATTACATATTAATCATATGTATTAAACCGCTAAATGACAATAATTTAAATGTAAGATTAGTTATGACAAGCAAATGACAGTCAATGATGTAATTAAGAAAAATAAAAAGAGTATGACGAAATGTAGTAATGTCACAACAGTACGTGGAGGGTTTTAGTTTAAAAATATAGAGTTATTTTTATAAATTCTGAAAACTTTCAAATTTATAAAAAGGAATTCATAATCACTCCATAGGTGAAAACTCGTAAAAAATTCAAATCATCACTACTTCATAAATAGCATATAACGTTAATTTATATTTATATACATTTATATATATATATATATATATATATATATATATATATATATATATTCTTTTTGTAAAAACCGACGTTGTATATATATCACAAAATAAAGAAAAGAATATAAAAAGCTTACGTTAGTTTATATTCTTTTTCTTTATGTTTTTATTATGTGATATACGACGTCGGTTTATATACGTATAATAATTTTTATTATATTGAAGTATTATAATAAAATATGTAATTATAATATTTTAATTTATGGTATTGTAATCTATAAAGTATAATATTTTAATTTAAAATCATTATTACTTTTATTATTATCGTCATTGTTATTATTAGTATTGTTGTTTTTGTGTAGGGCATTTTGATCTTTATACAAATTATTCTTTACAATTTTAAATCAAATCAAATAATGGATCAACATTTTCAATAATTTCTTTTTTATCAATCAAATAATAAAGTTAATCTTCTTTAAATTTTTATTTTTTTTTCCATGAAGCTTCAATTCACTTCTTCTCAAATAGTTTTCACTCGCCAAACGCGTGGTAAGTCTCTACCCGATGTTTGTAACTGACAATGCATACAATTGGCCTTTCTGGCAGCGAACTAATGCATATTCATGACTCTTTTTGAACTTAAGACCTCCTTTTTCTTTTTAACTTTAAATGGCACTATGATTAGCATTTTAATTTCCTGCTGCAATTAAGGCATACTCATGACTCTTTTTGAACTTAAATTTTAACTACTTTAAATGAAAATATAATTGGTGTTTTTACATAAAATAGATACAACAAATTTGGCAGACAGTTCCAATAAAAATTGGAGTCCTGTGCAATATCTTAATTTGTGTCATTTTTTCAAGTAATTTATATATATAAATAATAGTTGTTCAAAAAGTTGCATCAAAATATAAATATTGTATAAAAAAAAGTACATATAAAATTTTATTTAAAAAGTGACATGCACCGTGCATATTTAGACGCAAAATCATCTACCAAACTTTTGTTATTAACTTTTTCAAAAACTCATTTTCAATCGAGATTAAAACTAATCCGTTGAGTCTCTTTTGCAGCATACTTGATCGTAAGTAAGATTTCAACAATTTCAACTTTGAAAAACTCATTTATGCAAAGACAACAACAATTAGGATAGTTAATAATATTCGATATGCAGTAGTTGCATTTGGAAAACAACACATCTGTTTCAATGAATTCAATATACTAATTGCCCCTATCTTTTCTTTCGATAAAATATCTCTAAATAATTTTAGCTCAAAATACAATTCATTTATATCAATATCACCACACTGTTCATCTCTCTTAAGAGCTGTTTCTAAACAAATGCAACACGACTTCAAATCCATATCAACCATCAATCGTAACTTATCAGAACTAAACAAAAAACAAAAACAAAAACAAAAGTCCTTTCATATATTTCATATTGCTCAAACATCTGAGTCAATGAAATAATAGTTTGATCTACAATGTATAAAAAATAATAAACCCTAAAATATTCTTCTGGTGATAATGAAGTGTCACCATCAGTCTCATCAATTTCACCTTATCACAAATTGGCCTAATCTCCATGCACTTAGCCTGAAATTCTGTAAACTATATATACATATAAATTTTATTTTTTTTTAATATGGGGCCCTAAAAATTGGGACCATGTGTAGTCGCTCATGTTAAACATGCTCAGAACCGACCCTGAAATTTGGCATACTAATTGAATGAGCAAATTTTACTTTTAGCTCTCTTAGCTTGTGTTATTTTCACATTTAGCGTACTAAGTTTTAAATAATAATTATAATAACATTATTATTATAGCGGGAGTATGTAGTAGCAATACTAGCGATAGTAGCGATAATTAACATTATTATTATTGTTGTTGTTGTTGTTACAGGGTGAATATTATATGCTCTACAAAATGATGAATAGTTAATACTCCAAACAATTTCCAACGAATTCATGCATACACTATTACAGCCCGTTAATATGAAACAAAACAGATAAAAACAAAAGTTTATCTATTCCTTTTTGGCTTTTCTGGATGGTAATTGCATGCTATTGACTGCATTATTTGAAAACTTTGCATTGATGAACCGTAATCTGGGGGCAAAGCTTCTTTTAATGCTTCACTTTTTTCATGTAAATGATCATAAATTTTTGTATTTCCGAAAACAAAATCTCTGGGAATTTTGCTTTATTTTATCTGATTTATTTAATCAAGCACAACTCACATTAGTTCAATTTAGCTCTTTGTTAAGGACCCTGACTAAATACTCCGTACCATTTAGTGAGAGACTAAACATGTAATTTTCACTTTTAAAATACATATTTTTAAAATAAATCAATTCTAACTTTATGGTGCGCTTGATTTAATCTCTCTAAATTCAAAAAGTAAAAATTTCTATAGTATTTTTTTGTGTACTATTGACTCTGTTGCAGTGTAGTATCTGTTCATGACTACTTTAATTTTTCAACGTACTAAAAAATTCTATAATATAGTTGAAAGGAATTGATGGAGTTTCGAGAAATTTAAATTCCTCCATTTTGAGAAATTGAAACTCCTAGCCCCTCACGATTTTAAATTTCACTCTTATTGAAAAGAAATATTAGAGTTTTATGACAACAATGCCCGTCTCATACAATATATTGTAACAATAATATTGCTAATATTTTGAATTAGAATTTTGTATAAGGGAAAGGCGTTCCTCCCCTATAAAAGCTGCACATTTTTTGTTCTTTCATGATGTGGCTATTTTTATATATATGGTTAGTTTTTTCTTTTTCCTTTTTTTTTTTAAATTCAAATCTCAACTTACTACAAATTGTCATCACCAGGCTGTGCATCAAATAGGTTCAGTTTGGGAAAACAATAAAAAAAAATGTAAAATTGTAGACTAAAATCACTAAATTAGTAAAATTTAATTTGAAGCAAAATACAACTTAGCTAATTAATTATGTTACAAAACTCAAAAGTATAGACTAAAAGTCTAAAATCTCTAAATTAGTAAAAAAAGTAAATTAGCTAATTAATTATGTTACAAACATTTACATAAATACTAAATTAGCTAATTAAGTTACAAAAATTACATAATAACATATAACACTATTAACATATTCACACATTATTTTGCGTATTGAATGTACATTATTTAATAATATATAAAAAATTATGTATTTTCAAATAATGCAATTTACGTATACAAATAATATACTTTTAGTATATTAAAAATGTACTTTTTATTTATGATTCACATAAATGTGTGGATTATGGTCCATGAAATAATGATGGTGTATTATATGTAGAATGCTTTATATTGCAATATTGTGTAAAAATTAAATGAAATTTATTTTATAAAAATCATAAATGGTCGCCAAACATTAAATTAATCAATTACTTCATAAAAATAGTTCTTAATGGATAAGTAAACAGGCCAAAGGCCGTGTGGTCGAGTGACATCGCTATGACTTCTTAAATGAGAGGTCTCAAGTTTGAACTTTAGTGTGGAGGCATTGACTTTTTGTACGCTAAATCTTTTAAAAATTCAGCGGACTTTTTTATTGATTGCTTCAGATGGAATCAAGTTTTTTTGGGCCGATGTAATTAAAAAAAAAAAAAGAAAAAAGAAAAAAAGAAGGTAGAATTATATTGGCATTTCAATTTTCAGTATTAAATTACTTACTAGCATTAAAAGGTTTGACTTGAATTATTATACAGCGTAAAGGTTTGGTTTTGTTTTACAAATAGGCCTAGTATATAGGATAGTGTATACTACTCTAGGCCTCTAGCCAATGAACACTATGTAGGGGCAGGCCGGGCGTTGAAAATAAAGCAAATTATTTTGTGGACCTGTGTTATGAATATTCACAATTTACCTTTTAAAAATTTATAATTTGTATACTACAAACACACAATATAAATGTTAACGATTTACATATATTAAATCCTTATAATTTACCTTTCAAAATTTCATAATTTGTATATTACGAACGCACAATGTTAACATACATAATTTATGTATTCTGACTTTAAAACATAATTTATATTCTAGAAGTTCACAATTTCAATACTAAAAATACACATGTTAGGACCAGGACAATGTGGACCCTGGTCCAGGGCATAACAACTCTGAATATAATAATTGTAAAACTGCGAAGAAATTCAAACTTTAGGGTCCGTTTGGAAAGCAGGAAAATGACTTCTAGAAAATATTTTCTGAAAAATGAGTCATTTTCCCAAAAATAGTTTCATTTCCAGTGTTTTGAATGTATTCTGGAAAACTGTCTATGTGTGTTTGGTTCATTTTCTGGAAAATGGGTAGAATTGTATAATTAAACATTGTAATTATTTTATTTAAAATATAAAAAATTATTATAATATTATTTATTAAAAAATAGAATTAAAAACTCAAAAAAAAAACTTTTTTTAAAAAGTAAAACAACAGGTTTTCGCCGAAAACCTGGACTGTGTCTGCCAGTTTTCGTCGGTTTCCGACGGTTTCCTGTCATGGGTGATATAGGATATGAGTTGGTTTTGGTCGAGAACATGCGGAACGGTCATTTTGGCGATTCTGAAAAATGACTTACGGAAAAAAAATCCGTAAGTCATTTTTCAGAAAAATGAACTGATTTAACTTGGTTAACAAAAAACATTTTCTGTTGACCGCATTTTCCAAACGTTGCCAAACACCGAAAACTCAAAAAACATTTTCCGGAAGTCATTTTACGGGTTATCAAACACACCCTTATTTTAAGCTCGTCGTGGTTTCTTCAACTTTTTTAGAAAATCATTGGTTTTCAATTTTTTTAAAATTAATAAACCACAATATATTGGCTGGTTACAATTTAATAAATTACAAAAACAAAAAATTATATAACCTCCTTTATGGCATTTTTTAAGGCAAATGTTAAGGTGCAAAAGTGTACATTTGGAAGTATAAAAATGTAGAATTAAAAGCGTGCAAAACAAGCACAAAGAGTCAACAGTTGCCTCCACTGAGGTTCGAACCCACTCCCATCATCCATGTGGGAGTGTTAACACAAAAATAACCTCACTCAAATCTGATGAAGGGCACTGGATTTCAGATGATGAGTTGCTAACAGAACATGTCCGAGATTACTTTATCAAGCTGTTCTCTGATGAACATACTGTCAATACTCAACAGTTACCACTTGGTCAATTCTCAGTTCTAAGCGAACAAGATTGGCAATGGATTAATAGCCCCTTCTCAGCAGAAGAAATCAAACAAGCCCTCTTTGAAATGAAGGCGTGTAAGGCTCCCGGACCGGATGGCTTCAATGCGAGTTTTTATCAGAAATCCTGGGAAACGATTGGCACAAGCTTATTGGAGTTTGCTTTCGAGTTTTTAGGAGAGGTAACCTGCCACACGGGTGCAATGATACTATGTTATCCCTCATTCCCAAGGTCCCAAATCCAGAGTCGACCAAACAACTTAGACCGATTGGCCTTTGCAATGTTACCTATAAGCTTCTGACCAAAGTGATGGCTACTAGACTTAAGGACTACTCTCAAAAGCTCATTGGACAGCACCAAACCAGCTTTGTCCCAGGGAGACAAATCACAGACAACATCCTAATTTTCCAGGAGATTCTTAATTCCATGAAGACTAAGAAAGGGGATAAAGGTTGGTTGATAATGAAGGTGGACTTGGAAAAAGCTTAGATAGATTAGATTGGAGCTTCATTGCAGAAACACTTAAGGATATTGGCTTAAACAGCATATGTATCAGAAACATCATGGAATGTGTCACTACACCAAGGATGTCTATCAACTGGAATAGTCTCCTCTCCGATTGGTTCCAACCCAAAAGAGGGATTAGACAGGGAGACCCCATCTCTCCCCTTCTTTTTGTCCTTTGCATAGAGCGTTTAAGTCATATTATCAATACTTCAGTTAATTGTGGTGATTGGAAAGGCTATAAAGTGAGTAGACAAGGTCCTTATATCTCCCATTTGTTTTTTGCAGACGATATGGTGCTATTTTGAGAAGCTTCAATCAACCAAGCTAAGGAGATGACTAGATGCCTTGACTTGTTCTGCAAATGTTCAGGCCAGAAGATTAATATCACGAAATCATCCTTGTTCTTCTCAAAGAACACGCCTGATCAAGCTCAGAACGCAGTCATGAACCTGACAGGAATTCCTAGAGTTGAAGAAATGGGAAAATATCTAGGCGTCCCCTCAATTCACGGAAGGCTAAGAAACGATTCTTTTGTAGGGCTGGTTGAAAAGATACAAAATAGGCTAACGGGGTGGAAAGCCAAAACTCTATCATTGGCTAGCAGGAGAGTCTTAGCTCAATCCGTCTTATCTGTCATCCCCTACTATAGTATGCAGTCAATCTTACTCCCTGTTGGCGTTATCAATTCCATGGAACAGCTGATACGGAACTTCCTTTGGGGGAGTTCACCGGAGAATAGAAAATGTAACTTAGTGAACTGGGATACAGTGACAATGAACAAAGAGTGCGGAGGTCTGGGACTCCGCAAACTTGAACCTATGAACAGAGCATTTATGGCGAAAATAGGGTGGCGTATCTTGCAAAATGACGACAACTTGCTGCTGCAGATTCTGAAGGCTAAGTATGATGCTTCCCCTGGTGATTGATCTAATTGGCGTCCCAAACAGAACATGTCTAATGTCTGGAAAGGTGTATTAAAATCAGTACCTATCCTCCAAAAAGGGACAAGGATGATCGTGAGGAATGGAAGAGGTACCTTGTTTTGGAAAGATGTCTGGTTAGGTGACAAAGCCTTAGTGAGCTGGGCTACTGGGCCCTTACAAGACTCCGAGATCACTAAATCAGTTGCAAATTATTGGATCCCCAACCAAGGATGGGACTGGAATAGACTAATTGCGCTACTGCCACCTGAGGTTCTGAATGCTCTAGCTGCAGTTTTAGTCCAGGAAAACCAGAGTTGCGATGACACGATAGGCTGGAAAAACGAAGTTTCTGGGGATTTCTCTGTCATCTCAGCGTATAACATTGCGGTGAATACATCAGTTGAGATCGACGCAGCTAAATGGAAATTAAAAATTCCAAATCGAATAAAGACCTTCCTTTGGCTCGTCAGACATGGGAGAATCATGACGAATGAATATCGAGCTAAAAGGGGATTCACCAATGATGACAAATGTTGGCACTGTCCTAGCGAAACTGAAGATATAGACCATGTATTAAGATTTTGCCCTGAAGCAGACAAGGTGTGGAGAGCTATTCTCCCAGAGCTTCATTCCAAATGCAAGAACCTACCTTTAGTAGGATGGCTGGACGAAGGAATCAAGTCTGGAAGAAGATTAAACAATCCGAACAGCAACACAACAGCCTTTGCGGTTACGGTATGGTGGATCTGGAAGTGGAGAAATGAAGCCATTTTCAGTAATTCCACCCAGTCACTGTATACTAAGATCTGCGAAATCAAGGCCAGGCTAGAAGAAATTTACAACGCCTTCTCTAAAGATAGACATCCAAACAATACACACCCCCACGACGTTGGCTGGAGATCTTTCTGTTGGACACCACCCGAAGCAGGTTGCTTAAAAATTAATATTGACGGCGCAGTGGATCCCTTGACAAACATAGCCGGATGTGGAGGAGTCTTGAGGGACTCGCTGGGTCGATGGAAGACTGGCTTTGTGCACAACATTGGATTATGCTCGTCCTTTCAAGCTGAATCATGGGCTCTTCTGAAAGGTCTTCAACTAGCTACATCACATGGGATCAAGAAAATAACTATAGAAAGTGACTCTAGCGAAGTGGTCAGCAGAATAACGAATAACCAACTCAAGACTCCAGGATCCAGCATACTGTTAGCTTGCAAACAGGAGATTCGCAAGCTGGATGAAGTGAGAATCAAATTAATAGCCCGAGAACAAAATACAGTAGCTGACTTCTTAGCCAAGCTTGCTAAACAACTCCCTCCTAGAGTACACATTTTCGCAAATCCACCGCATGGAGCAGACAGTATAGTGGAAGACGATGTAGCAGGCGTCCCTCAATGGCCCATTTGGTTTTGGACATTCTGAAGCCTTGTTCTGATGTGATGGGTGCCCCCCTTCAAGAAATAATATAAAAAAAAAAAGCGTGCAAAACCATTGATTTCTTGGCTAATAAGGCCATCAACCTGGAGGGCTATTCGAAGGAAATGAACCCTAGTGGAACTATTGCAAGTGTTTGATGAGGATCAGAGCATTCCTCGTCCAAGACGAATTCTCAAGAGGCATCATTAACTTGTAGTCTGGGCAGGTCTGATTCTATCATTTAATATGTTTGGGTGTAGCAAAAAAAAGAAGGTCCAATTAATATACATTTTTATAACTAAAATTTAAATTATATAAAGAAAAAAAATACTAATGTCAAATAACTTGAAAGATTTAATTTTATTTTTGGTCTTAGATTTATATTGTGCGGACCACTTTTAGTCCTTTTTATTAGAATATCCACTTTTGATCATAGTATTATTGTGGTATGACCATTTTTGGTCCTTTATCAACAAATCAGTTTAAATATTGTTAAATACAAGGACATTTCGGTCTTCAATATGAATGTTTTCAAAAAAATAAACGTAAAAAATATAGCTGTTCAACATACTTTGTATAAAAAATTGAAATGTCTTTGTATTTAACGATATTTTAACGATTTCGTTAATGAAGGACTAAAATTGGTTATGTCACAATAATACTAGGACCAAATAAGGATGTTCTAATAAAAAAAAGACTAAAAGTGGATTGTCACCTATAAATCTAGGATCAAAAATGAAATTAACTCTAACTTGAAATAAGATTCAAAAGGTTTTAACAATTTTACATACACATAAAATGATTTTCTAAATTCAAAATAATCAATAACTGCATAGGGCCTTCATAAATAAATAATTATAGTTTACAAAATAAATAAACAATTTAAAACCAAATATAATATGACAAACAATCACATTGTCATTATAATAAATAATAAAGTAATTATTTAAAAAAATTATAAAATAAAACTTACAAATAAGAGCATGAAATCTTAATTATTGGGAACAATAAATCAAAACACTTTAAATGTGATAAAAGATATTCATAATAAAATACGAAACATAATTAATTAGATAAAATAGTTTCAATAGAAAACACATTATAAATTACACATCTTCTATATTGATATCATATTTATAAATAATTTTTTTTAGTTAGATCAATTTCAAGTTTTTCTAGATTAAGGGTGTGTTTGGAAACAAGGAAAATGACTTCTGGAAAATGAGTGATTTTCAAGAAAGTAGTTTCATTTTCAATGTTTGGTTGCATTCTGAAAATCTGTATTGGTATGTTTGGTTCATTTTCTGGAAAATGAGTAGAATTATTGTGTAATTAAAAATTTTAATAATTTTATTTAGAACATAAAATAGCTATAATAATATTAAATATGATTTTATTTATTAAAATTAAAAAAAAACATCACTAGTTTCTGACAGAAACCAGACCTATGATTTCCGTCGGAAACCAAGTTGTCATTCTTGGAAAAACGACTTCTGCCAAATATTGACAGAAGTCATTTTCCTCCAAAATAGGCCTATTTTCCCAAGTCAATGGAAAATGATTTCCATTGACTTGATTTTTCAGACACATCCAAACACTGAAAACTCGAAACGCACAATAGAACTTCTAAACTACATTGACTAGATAATTCATAAAAACTAATTTTAAAAAATTATTTTTCATAGCTAAATCAAAAAATATATTACATATACATAACTCATTATAAAGTTCACAAAATAACCTATGTTTTAAATATAAGTACTAAATTACTCGAATAGAAATAGATTCAAAATTAATTTGATATGAATCTCACTATAATTATCGAAAGGTAAAAAAATCACAAAGTTATAAATTAAATAAAAAATATAAATTAGAAATAGAAATAAATTTCATAAGTTATAGTTTTAATACTGCATAATAATATATTTAATTCAGGAGAAAATTAATATAAAAGTGCTCATGAAGATTCAACCCCTTAACTTTTGTCATAAAAACAAAGAGTCCAGTCAATTAAGCTAATTGATACGCTAGTAACATGAATATGGGTTGTTATGCCGTGGACCCAGGTCCACCTTGCAAGATGGACCTGGGTCTACATTCACATACACTATACTCTACATTCACATACACTATACTTTACATTCACACTTTGTAAACTCTACGTTCACACATTACAGGACTATATGTTTAGTAACTATATTACCACTGTTATGCATTCACACATTCAAAACTCTATATTCACAGGTCCTATACTCCATATTCACAACTTGAGAACTCCACATTCACACATTACAGGGTACAAGTTGTTAGAACTTCTTAACTCTATTATAAATTCACACATGCATAACTCTACATTCACGATTTCCATACTCCATATTCACAATTTGAAACCTCCACATTCACACATTTCTGGGCAACTCTACATTCACACAATCATAAATCTACATTCACGATTTCTATACTCTACATTCACACTTTGAAACCTCTACATTCACACATTTTTGGACAACTCTATATTCAGCAATATGTTTACTAATTTAAGAAAAAAAAAAGAAGACAAAAACGACGTAATTTTGGACCCAGGTCCACCTTGGTCCACAGCATAATTTGCCCATGAATATAGTGTATAATAAATACTTATACGAAAATTATATAGTATATATAAAAAGTAGTGGGATATGGTACGTTGTGGCACCTTCCAAGTGTGGGCTAACGGCAAGGGACGGACTAGCCTGCCCGTGCCCATGGCCGGTGATGGGTAAATACCCCAAGGGACTACTGTAGAAATATAATGTATAGTCCGTGTATTATTGTACCCTAAAAGGTCGGGTGTCCCTTAGAAATTGTTAAGGGTTAAATGTAATATTATATTCCTGAAGGGTCAGGTCCTATTTCTATATAAAGGACCTGACCCTCATGTTAATGGCATTCTGAATCATTGGGACCCTTGCCTCTCGGCCTCTCTCTCTCGTTATTCTCTCTTCTTCTCCAAGAAGGAAGCCATGGCTTCCTTTCCCCTTCTCCCTGTATTCATCCATACACACTCCATACACTACATCATACACAATCAAACACACGTGGTGTAAATCCGTACCCCCGTTTACATTTACACCATCATTGGCGCCGTCTGTGGGGAATGCGACGAAATGCCGTGTTCCTCTAATCAACCGATGGGTATTCACCATCCTCCCCACTGGAAAATACAGCGTTTCACCACCATCTCGGTTGCTCCCCACTGGAAAATACAGCGTTTCACCACCATCTCGGTTGTACAGCGTTCACCTTCAATACCAAATAAAAAAAAATGGTGTCAAAACCAAGCTGGGTTTTGAACCCTTACACTCTCATTCAAATCTAAAAGCCATAGCCATCAAGCTACTGCCGCCTTTTGGTTAATTCCATTGCCCGTTAACACCTTTACCGTTCAGTTCTTTACCACCCTTTTTTTTTTCCACCAAGGACCGCCGAACGAGCAGTGGCTGACGTCGAGGGGTGGAGTTCCCTCGACGAAGACGACCAGCAACGGATTACCTCCGGTAAAAGTATGCCACAAGTACGGCGTATGCTCGACGCGACGAGCCTCTTACTCGACGCGTCGAGAGAACTTTCTGCTTCTAGTCCAGGCGAGAAAAAGAGGCGAAGCTACGAACCGGACTGTCACATGGTAGCTGCTACCATTGCCATTTCCACCTAGCATCACCGTCATCATTGAACCTTCTCGCCGCTGCTGCATCGAATCAAGCTTCGTCGGAGGTGCTCTCGTCGGAGTCTGTGCATGTCGCTACTGCTGTCGGACTGGAGGATCAGGCTCGCCGACCACCGCGACCTTCGAACTGGGTTCTCCTTTCCAGCGTGAACGACGTTGAGGAAACCAGCGATGAACAAAACCCCGAACGAAGAAATATTCCCGGTGAAACTCCGACATCTTTCTATCCTCTCGCGACTGGCAAATTACTTGGATCATAGCAGAGACCAGCGATCTTGCACAAAAGCTATGGCGAACTAGAGACCAGTAATAATTCTGGTTCTTAAGGTGAGATACAATGACGACGATGGCGTGATGCAAGATTAACCGGTGACGCGGTCTGTGTCCGACGATGGCGACTCGTTTCTTCCCATCGACGAACAGCATTAACGGCGGTCTACCAGCGAGTTCACGGCGAACCATAGCAAATCTAGTGGCTGGATTTCATCTCCTTTCCTTTCGCTCGGTCTTTTCTCTCTCCCTCACGAACTGTCGAAGCAGAGAAAATGGTGATAAAGACAAAACATGGTTGTCCCTTTCCCTCACATTGTGAGATTATATTTTAATTATTATTGTAATTATATATGCTAAAGGGCACGCATGGAGGCTTGAAATGGGGGAGAGCACATGGTTTTGTCTTCAAATGGAACAAAACAAAGATAAAAAGGAGGGAAAGAGACAAAAAAAAAAAAAAAATGGTGGAAGGAAAGAGATAGAAAAGACAAAGAAAGTGGAAACTTGCTTGTAGTTCATTTTTCATATCTCTGTTAAATACACACATTATATTTGATATGTCCTCTACATGATAGATCATATTATACAAGGTGGTGAAGACAGCTGGTCGTGATGACCGAAATTGTGCTTCTTATCAGCTCTGCAGATCAAAACATGGCATGAACAAGAAACGTTAAGGGAACAACAGCGTTGACGCCGGAGACGCCCAGCTGTCACCATTGCTCATTATGCCATCACCGGAGCTCCACCATTGCCATTATCAACGACCTCCGGTCGAAATTGCCGTCACGTCACACCACTGCTGAATCTCCATGATGCCGCTGCTCCAACACCACGGCCTCCACCGCAGCCGCGACATCTCTCTCCCTCGCGAAGTCACGGGCCGGAATGGAGAAATGTCGAAGATGATGAACAGGAGTTTTGTTTCTTCTTCATATTATTATTATTATAATTATAATACTATTATGTATTATTATTATTGTTAGATAAAAAAATGAAAAAGAACAGCCAAAAGCTGCTACCTATGCATAAAGTGGGGGGTTTTGTCCCCCACATTACATTAAGTAAAAAAAAAAAAAAAAAAAAAAAATTATTTTAATGGGGTAGAACGGCTACCCCATGTCCCATGTGAGAAAAAAAAGTGGGAGAAGAAAAAGACAAAAATGGTGGGAGAAATAAAAGAAAGTGGAGAAATTATGGAAGAATGTGGGAAGAAAAGACAAAAAAGAGAAGTGACAAAATGTTGTGGGGAAAAGAAATCAGGAAAGAAAAAAATGTATAGCATAGTGGGAGATAAATGTACCACTTTAATATGTTATTATATACATTGTTTTTCAATATATTCCCACCACCGAGCTCCTACAAAAATTGTTCAAAGATGAAGACTCCACCAATGATCAGAATTATTGAAGATGAAGAATATTGAAGACGAAGACTTCAACAAAAATTGTTCAAGATGAAAAGACTATATCTGAAGTTGGAGACGCTACCCAGAATCAGAACTACAATACTTTTAGAGTTGGAGACTACAAACTTTTTTTTTTTAATAGGTCTACATGATTGTAAAGATTGAAAGTAGGCAAAATATGTAAATTGTAGTATAAGATCATTGTACAAAAAAATATATATAAATATATTTTTTATTGGGTAGCACGGCTGCTAGCCTGCTACCCTGTGTGTAGTTCATAAAGTGGGGGACTTTGTCCCCCAACCCATTCGAAAAAAAAAAAACCGGTTCTTCCGTTTGGGGTTTGATCGACCTGCACGGATATGTCCGGTTCCGTTTGGGGTTTGATCAACCTGCACGGATTTAAAAAAAAAAAAAAAAAAAAAAAAAAAAAAAAACACTTTCGTTTGGGGTTTTGTTCAACCTGCACGAATTTTTCGTTTGGGGTTGACCTGCATAAATTTGTCCGGCTGAGTGTGCCCATGCTTCGTCATGACACTAAATTTTATCCCGCTTCTTAGCGATGCCGCTTTTCAGCGATGATTTTATCCCGCTTCTTAGCGATGCCGCTTTTCAACGATGATTTTATCCCGCTTCTTAGCGACGCCGCTTTTCAGTGATGATTTTATCCCGCTTCTTAGCGATGCCGCTTTTCAGCGATGACTTTATCCCGCTTCTTAGCGATGCCGCTTTTCAGCGATGACTTTATCCCGCTTCTTAGCGATGCCGCTTTTCAGCGATGATTTTATCCCGCTTCTTAGCGATGCCGCTTTTCAGCGATGATTTTATCCCGCTTTTTAGCGATGCCGCTTTTCAGCGATGATTTTATCCCGCTTCTTAGCGATGCCGCTTTTCAGCGATGATTTTATCCCGCTTTTTAGCGATGCCGCTTTTCAGCGATGATTTTATCCCGCTTTTTAGCGATGCCGCTTTTCAGCGATGATTTTATCCCGCTTCTTAGCGATGCCGCTTTTCAGTGATGATTTTATCCCGCTTCTTAGCGATGCCGCTTTTCAGCGATGACTTTATCCCGCTTCTTAGCGATGCCGCTTTTCAGCGATGACTTTATCCCGCTTCTTAGCGATGCCGCTTTTCAGCGATGATTTTATCCCGCTTTTGAGCGATGCCGCTTTTCAGCGATGACTTTATCCCGCGTTTGAGCGATGCCGCTTTTCAGCGATGACTTTCCCGCTTCTTAGCGACGCCGCTTTTCAGCGATGACTTTATCCCGCTTTTCCAGCGATGAATCTATCCCGCTTCTCAGCGATGAGCTTATACCGATTCTCAGCAAGGCCGCCTTTTTAGTGATGAATTTATCCCGCGTCTTGGCGTTAATATTAGCTTTAGGCCTTCACACATATCTCATAATGTGGTAGGTCTATATCTGCTCGGCATCATATTATTTTCTCCTACCGCTCGATGGTTGGCATTATCTTCTCCATCTATAGATGTTCGATATATTTGCATCTCGACAATGGCAGCACAAGGAGCAACATAACTACATCAACAACTAGACATAACCCCTTGTAGTCTTTAATTATTACGCTTTTGGTTGTACTCTTTTTCCTTAGCTAGGTTTTTTCCCACTGGGTTTTTCTTAGTCTAAGGTTTTTAACGAGGCAACCAATGTAAATTACGCCCCCATGCTCAACTCAGACTTAAGGGGTTTGTCACAGTCTATTAAGGCATTCAGACCGGGAAGACTTTGCTTGTAACAAGTTGGCCGCCCGGAGCACATTTTACTTCTCGAACCTGACGACTCTCGCAGATTCAAGAAGTGGGGGACTTGTGATGGGTAAATACCCCAAGGGACTACTGTAGAAATATAATGTATAGTCCGTGTATTATTGTACCCTAAAAGGTCGGGTGTCCCTTAGAAATTGTTAAGGGTTAAATGTAATATTATATTCCTGAAGGGTCAGGTCCTATTTCTATATAAAGGACCTGACCCTCATGTTAATGGCATTCTGAATCATTGGGACCCTTGCCTCTCGGCCTCTCTCTCTCTCGTTATTCTCTCTTCTTCTCCAAGAAGGAAGCCATGGCTTCCTTTCCCCTTCTCCCTGTATTCATCCATACACACTCCATACACTACATCATACACAATCAAACACACGTGGTGTAAATCCGTACCCCCGTTTACATTTACACCATCAGCCGGACATGTATAATAATGCCACATTCTAGTTTACCTCTAAGGTGTAAAAACATGATAGGTTGCGGAGTAAAGCTACTTCTACGCATGATAAAGAGAATGGAAAGTTTATTGAGCTATTGTTCAATACACTTTAATTTATTCAAACGATTACAAAGATGAATTGAAGGTTTTATACGTAAGAGATAAAAGAGCGAGAATCAATTAACCTCTGAATTTTCCTTAACCAAAATCAGTTAATAGTTTTACTAAGTTGTATTATCTAATTAAGCCGAAGCATTCTTCAAGCACTCCCCTTCCCCTACTTGCTCGCAAGTTAGAGTTTACATGCAATGTAACCCCATCTTGAAAATGAAACCTTGAAAAGTAAGTGGAGCATGCAGAAACCTGTTATAGATCAGACCTCTTAGTGTCCATACAAGTTGGCTAATGAGAGTCTGTAAACCCCGACCTTGAGTTGAAGTGAAGATTGAGCTAGAAGAATAAACCTTGAGCATTTTGAGCATTCTTAACATATATATCTCAACACTCTGTGTGCAGTCTGAAGATGTATGCATGTAGAACAGTCTAGATATTGTAATAATTGTTGAGTGACAGAGCTAATATATGATCTTGTAATAGCTAGGTGCAATAGTTTGCCAATTAATCTCTTGTTCTTTGGAGTGTAATATCTTGTAAATTGTAATGCCCGCATTTTCAAGACATATTTCCTTCATTGATGTATATTCCTTAATTTAGGAGTTGCTTCTAGCCCTAGAAAAAAACATAAGAGGACCTAAGTACTTAATTTGGAATGTTGTACGTAAATGGCTCTTAATGTGTTGTATCTACAAACCATTAGGGCTAGCCAACACAAGATCATCTTATGGATAAATTAAAGACGAAGCGTAACCAATGGAGAAAATCCTATATAGAGCTTACACTGTCCTTTTCTCTTGAAACCTTATAATGTGTTGCGAACGAGCTAGGAAAGATATTTGGAAGTAAATTATATCACGGATCATGGTCTATATTGCATTGTGAATTTAATTCAAAATGATATTCAGATTATGTGCATATGTATATTATTTGCACATAAATAAATTAAAGACATATAATATGCAACTAACATATTATATATTTTGTGTTTGTAATTAACATATATATGTGCCTTCAATTTATTTAAATGCACATAATTATTAATTGAAGACACATAATATATTAACTGTAAGCATATATATAATTTTTGGATCAATGGGAATCCCCCGTACAGAAATTTATAAAGAATTAGATGCGGATAAAAATTTTATAACATTGTAGAAGAGTATCTCTAGTAGGGCTGTCAAAATGAGTCGAGGCCCGCGGGTTGGCCCGCACCCGTCCCGCAGTGGGGCGGGTTAGGGTTTTAAAAATCGAGGCCCGCTAAAGAACGGGCCTAAATATATACAATATACTAAATCACTAAATCCCTAGAATTCTAAATTAATAAGTGAATAAGTTATTCGGAATAACCTAGCGCCCAGCCTGCCCTCAGCCCTGTCACGTAAACGTAAATCACTAAATCCCTAGAATTCTAAATCTCATCACTCGATCAGCGATTCAGCGAGAGAAGACAGAACCGCCGTCCGTGCAGTCCAGTCGCTGCCGCCATCTCGCCGACCGCCGGTCGCCCGCCAGCACGCCAGCCGTTGCCGTCGGCCCGTCGCGTCTCCAACCGGTGCCGCCAGCGCTCGCCTCTGTTCTGCGTCCATCTTCCTCTCCGGCCTCCGCAGGTAAGGTTCATTACTTTGATTAATGTCTATTTCTTTTTCATAGTAAGAATCGAAATTACTAATTACAAAGATTCAAGATATTAGCATTGTAGCTTGATTACTAATTAGAATTAAAATTACTAATTTCAAAGGTTCATTACTGATTTAGCTTGATTACTTTGATTAATGTTTATTTGTTTATTGTTTAAGTTTGTCAGTTTGTGTACTAAGCTAGTAAGCTTCATTACTTTGTTTAAGTTTGTTTAATTGTTTAGTGATTAATGCATTTTTTTTTTCACAGTAAGATTCTAAATTACTAATTATTAAGATATTAGCATATTTAGTAATTTAGCATGTTTAATTGTTTAAGTTTTTTAATTATGAAATGAATTCAACAACAACAACAACAACTAAAATATATATATATATATATATATATATATATATATATATATATATATAAACCCGTGGGCCGGCCCGCGAAAGCCCACGAAAAAAAGCCCGTGGTGGGGCGGGCCCAACGGGATGGGCCGGCCCGCTATGACAGTACTAATCTCTAGACTCTAGAGCTAGGCAATAGCCTAGGCGGGTCCCCCTTCTCTTAGGACATCTTCAATAATATTGATATTTTATTTTATTTTATTTTATTTTATTTATTTATTTTTTTTTGCAGTTTTTGGTGTGTCAATTAGGAAAGAGAATGGAGGGCAAAGAAAAAAAAGGAAGAAAAAAAAAAGAAAAAAAAGACTGACAACAATTATTTTTTAAAAAAGGAAAAAGCTTAAAATACGTGGCCAGTAGGCTCATGTACAGCACACGCCCACTCGCGCGATCTTTAGACTCCATGCGGCTTCAACTGCATTTGTTTTTCTTTTTCTCTCCCTCCACGAGCTTCACAAAAACTAAAAAAATTGCATGAGAGAAAATAAACAAAAAATTACTCTCCATATTTGTTAAAAACCAGCATTTAATTTTTACTATTTCAAAAGTTATGAAAAAAAATTCTTATTGTGGATGCTCTTAGATAAAAATAAAATAAAATTAGGAGTATAAAAAAATACTCCTTAAATAAATAGGAAAGAGGATTTGTTACAGCGGGACCGAGAAATGCTCCTCAGCAGCAAGTGTTCTCAGTTCCAAGCTTCCCGCTTACCTACCTTTGAATCCTCCCATAACCCACACCATCAGCTTCTGCATATAACTCAGAAGCTCTTACTCTACCTGCAACAATGCGTTTCCGCCAAACAAATCCAACAAATCCATACCCAATTCCTCATTCGTTCCATTTACAAACCCAACTTTCTTCTCCGCAAAATCATTCACCTCCAAGACTTCAACTATGCCAATCTTTTCTTCTCCCACATCCCGTCCCCCAACGAGTATGGGTTCAACATTATGATCAGAGGGCTTGCTACTACGTGGCAAAGGTTCGATTTCGCCTTACAATCTTATTGCAAGATGAAGTCTTTAGGCCTAAAACCTGATAACTTTACTTACCCATTTGTGTTCATATCTTGCGGGAGCCTTCCGGCTGCTCAACTTGGCAAGTCAACTCACTGTGAGGTGGTGAAAAATGGGTTGTGCCTGGATTTTCACGTTAGGCATTCCGTGATCACCATGTACTCAAGGTTCGGTAAGTTGGGATACGCGCGGAAGGTATTTGATGAAATGACTGAGAGAGATTTGGTGTCATGGAATTCGATGATCTCAGGGTATTCTCAGATGGGTTATGCTAGGGAGGCGGTGGAATTGTTTGGGGAGATGAGGAATCAGGGGGTTGAACCCAATGAGATGACCCTTGTGAGTGTTCTTGGAGCTTGTGGGGGCTTGGGGGACTTGAATTTGGGGAGGTGTGTCGAGAGCTATGTTCTAGAGAAAAATTTTGAACTAAATTCCTTCATAGGCTCTGCTTTGATTAATATGTATGGGAAATGTGGTGATTTGGCTTCAGCCAAGTGGATCTTTGATGGCCTGAGGAAGAAAGATGTGATCATATGGAATGCAATGATTACAGGGTGAACACTTTTTTCTTAATTCTTACAAAATTTTCATGATGCCCTGCAAAGTTTCTTTTGGCCTTTAAGATACCTTGTTATGTTTTATTTATTTATTCTTTTACCGTGATGCAGAGCATCAAGTTTTATTTCTACTCCCTCACTTTCACTCCCTTACATGGCAAGCTATGATAAGTCATTTTCACTATATGGGTCCTACCAAAAGTGTTTACTTTAAAGGGTATGAGTGTGAAGAGTAAAAGTTGGAAGTAGAATTTGGGAGTACATGTAGCATTTCCAGAGTATAAAAGTGAGGGAGTAGAAATTGGCAGTATGTGTAGTGAAACTCCATCATTTATGTTTTCCAATGCATGTGTACTTTTGTACTTATTTCTGCTGGAGTCTTACACTTCTACATAAATTACATTACTTTAATGTGGAAACCAATTATTAGTCCTCTTGTCCATGGAAGGTGACACATGATAGTTGTGTTTGTTATCTCATTAAAATGGCTACTCACCTGAAATGTAGAAGAAACATGATACTTCTATCTAGAAAATAAGTATGCACCTAAACATAGAGACCTGGGAAGGGGTGGGATAGGCAGATAACAGAAGGAGCTTAGAGGAGAGGTAGTGCCATAGTAGTTAAAGACATTATCTTCATGTCCAACAGCTACACTTCATAGAATGAAAGTGTCTTATATGTCTTGTATTATGGTGGTAGTTTCTTATTGTTTTCACTTCTGTTTTCTATATTTTCTTATTTTGATATGCTTTCTATCTATGACAGATTTGCACAAAATGGATTTTCTGATGAAACAATTTCATTATTCAACACCATGAAGGAAGAAGGAGTTAATCCTAATAAAATCACATTGGTTGTAGTGCTCTCTGCATGCGCCTCTATTGGAGCCCTAGATATTGGGAAATGGATTGATGAATATGCATCAACAAGAGGTTTGAAGCATGACATCTATGTTGGTACAGCATTAATTGACATGTATGCAAAATGTGGAAGCCTGGATTCTGCATACCAAATTTTTGAAAACATGTCCATGAAGAATAGAGTCTCATGGAATGCAATGATCTCAGCTCTTGCCTTTCATGGGAGAGCCTTTGAGGCTCTGTCTCTATTTGACCGCATGTCAGCTGAGGGTGATGTTAACCTCCCAGATGATATCACATTTGTTGGAGTACTTTCTGCATGTGTGCATGCAGGACTGGTTGATGAAGGTTACCGAATCTTTAGTTTGATGAAATCTCATGGACTAGTTCCAAAAATTGAGCATTATTCTTGCATGGTTGATCTTTTGTCTCGTGCTGGTTGTGTAGAGGAAGCATGGGACTTAATTGAGAAGATGCCTGAGAAACCTGATGAGGTTTTATTAGGTGCAGTGCTTGGTGCCTGCCGCAAGGTAAAAAATGTGGAAATTGCTGAACGTGTCATGCAGCTTATTCTGCAGATGGAACCATCAAATTCCGGTAATTATATAATTTCTTCAAAGATATATGCACATGAGAAGAGATGGGATGAATCAGCAAGGATGCTCAGATTGATGAAAGAGAAAGGGGTGACTAAAACACCTGGTTGTAGCTGGATTGAGATGGATTCTCAAGTTTTTGAGTTTCATGCTGGTGATTCATTAAATCAAAACACAACAGAAATTTATGAAGTTCTTAAGTTGCTATATGAGGAGATAAAGATAGAAGCTGACACATTAACTGCTGATTTTGCATAGAAAGGTGTGATTTAAGAGATTTTCTCTAAATTTGTTGACATTATAGTGTGATGCATGCCTAAAATCATTATGTAGTAGTAGGTGGTAACCTCTGATTCTACCTCAAATACCTGATAATAGATCGGTTTTCAACCCAGTTCTATCCATATGTGGATCATCTTGAGACCCAAAAGTAAATGAAATAAATGGAGAGCTCAGCAAGGATGTTGAACAATTCTCTCCTTTTCTATTTCCAATATTTGGATTTGATGATTATATTTTTATGTGATATTAGAGTATCCAATCCTATGGATATTACTTTTCTAATGAGTATGTCATTACTTGTTTATTAATATATTACGGAGTATAATATATTACGGAGTATAATATAACTTTCTTACAAACTCAATACCATTGCAGGTGACCTTTGGGAATAAATTGTTGCATTTATACTGTTTGCTCTTGATCTGACATTGTTTTATTGAAGTTTGGGGCATTAAAAGGAAATGTTACACAGCATATTGATGTTTCCACTGTGATTGCTTGCCAAAAAGTGGGAATGATCAGCTTTACCATTTCCATTATCTGCTATACTTGGCAATTAGGTTTCTTCTTTCTTGGAAATTAAAGTTTATATACAGGTTTTTCCACATTTGACATCTACTGGAACCAGTAGCCCAAGATTCTTAGACTCTCATAGAGTATCTGCTATTTTGTTTTTTGTTTGTTTTTTTTGAAAAGGATCTGCTATTTTGTTAAAACTACTTGAGCCTATTTGTAAAATGTATTACCATGCCCCTTCTTTCCAAAAAGGGGAAAAAGAAAATCTGAGTAATCTTTTCAGTACCTTTTCAATGCAAGAACACAGAAATTTTAAAAAAATCAGAGAGAGGGAGAGAGCAAGGGGGAGCAGCTGGTCTTCTTCTTCTTCGTTCGACGCTGACGAGAAAAAGAGAGAGAGAGAGAGGAGTCGGCTTGGTGTAGGTCTTTTTCGCACCACCATCGTCACAACCCACACCAGTAGGAAAGGCGTGCGTAGATCAGAGCAACAGCAAGGCGAGCAGGACGCCGGCGATGGAGGAGCGAAGTCGCCACTGCCACGCCAAGCCGTCACCACTATCGTCGTCACACCAAGCCACTGCCATCGGCATCGTTGCATTGAGCTAGGTTCACCATTGACAAGGAAGGCTACCACTAACCGCCACACTGTCGACCCTCTCTCTCTCTCTCTCTCTCTCTTTCTGGTCGGCACCGAACGAAGAAGAAGACCAGCTGCTCCCCCTTGCGTTCTCTCTCTCTTTGTTATTTTTTTAAATTAAAAAAATAAAATGACAAATTTGTCCTTAATTGAATTCATTCGCCGGAAAATAGTTGCTAGTGACCGGAATGTAGCTGGAATTTGATTGGAAGGACCAAATGTGGTAGGGATTTAAAAGTCGTGGGACCAAATTTGAAAATTTTAATAGTTAGGGACCAGATGCGGAAATGGTCCATATTCGTGGGACCAAAAGTGGAAATATCTCTCTCTCTCTCTCTCTATATGTATATATATATATATATAATGATCAAATGTGAACTAGGTTTATCGTGATAAGTGTTGGCTAATTTGATCCATCCATCTAGAAGGATCAATGACTAAAAAATGACGGGGTCAATTTTATAAATATAAGTATAAGGGAATCAACTTAGGAATTCCATGCATCTATTTCTTAAATGTGACAAAACTAATTATATTGTAATGTGTAAGATGCTTTAGAAAATATCTTCATTTTAAAAAGTAACCATGTCATTTATCAGAACTTTCAAAAAAGGGGGAAAAATCAAACAACTTGAGATACACAAAACAAATGACCAAAGGAGTTACCATATTTTTTTTGAAATTCATGTGTACATTGTTAGAATTCCAACACGGATGAGTTGCCAAAAGTTCTCTAACCACTGGTTTGAAGTTTGCCTATAGTCAATTTGATCAATTAAACATACATCACATTCTGGTTCACCAATTTTTATCATTTTTGTAGTGAAATCAATGCATCAAAAACATATAAGTGTCAATAAATCACTTACCTTTTGGGATCTGCATATTTAACTCTTCCTCAACCAATAAAATGGAGAATTTGATGAAACAAATTAAACTTTCTTGATCCAAAAGACCCCACACCGCCTGAAATGTTCAGAACAAATCCTCATATGAGAGTTAAAGAACTGCATAATTAATACAGAGAAAGTTTTCATGATTTTATGATTATTGAAGCTTTTGTTGTATAAACCTAACTTTAATCTACATATAGATTGCCACGGAGCAATACAACCAACATTATGTAGAACATGAATACTTACTCAGCTCCACTAAAAATGGTGCCACTATCAAACTCATTCAAGCTTGAAATTGATTCTTTGATGTTGAAGTCACCAACTGCATCTAATTTGTCATCATCAACTGTGACTTCATCAACCTTATGGAGTCTTGAAGCAAATATATGAGACAATGGAGTGGTGGCAATTGTTGAACCTCACCAGCCAAGATCTTTAATTCCTAAGACATTTAATTAGCTTGTATTAATTACTTCTTCAACCGATTCCATCACGATAAGTGGTGGCTCCTACTTAATATTAATAATGTTTCTGGTTTAATCACCCTTGTTCTGTCAAATGCAAAAAGTTTAGTGGAATTGGAGCTTCATACAAACTAGATTTCAGGATTGATTCCTCTAGAGTAGAGAAATTTGTCGAGCCTTCAAATGTTTTTTTGATTAGGCGAATCAAATTGAAGGTAGTGTGCATCATTGACTCCTTTTAACTTAGTCCTCTCCCGGATATAAGTGAAAGAGATACGTCGATAATATGATTTTGCCCATTCTCTATCACTTCTTTTGGTATATATATTTTCAGCATTTAATTAGTGCAAGTAATGCATACTCATTTTTCTTACGCTATTCATGTTTGCAACTCATATAACAAAGCTAACACCTTTAAATCTAATATAATTATGAAAATGAAACAACAATCGTCCAAAAATAACAATAATATTGTTTACCTATTTTAGATTCAAATCGGTTCTTTTGGAATATTAGCAATAGTAACCCAATTGCACATAAAACACTAACAACGAAAAGAAGCAGAGAAGCAATATAATGAAGATCGACGAAGACAATGATGACAAACCTATCCAAAAGCGAATTAACAAAACTTAGAGTAATTCCAACCAAAAGTAGTATCTACTACCTAATACCATACCAACTACAATAAGTATTTAGATATTTTTTTTAGAGAAGTGTAAACATTAATTTAATGCCAATTATAATGAACTTTTCCTACCTTGCATTGATATACTTTGAATTATTTATTTAAATACAAACATTGGACATTAAATCAATCGCGCAATGCGTGTGTAAAAACTGGTACTTACTATGAAGGTGAGTGTTGACCAAATTAAATGGAAGGAAAAGAAAAGAAAAGAAAAGAAAACAAAAGGGTTTCACTAAGCTAAACAAAATAGTATTAGAGTCCACAATACAAGCTGAACATATGTCTATGACACAATTATTTGTGCATATCAGCATATTTGTAATTCACTACTATTTTATCTACGCCCTACAATTCTAGCTTACTCTCAAAATATAATCAATACTAATCTTATTATTAAAATGACAAAAGTACATAATTGTTGCAAAAGTATTATAAAATATTTACAATTTTTTCATATTTTGAAAGCTTGCAAATACTATTTGAATTTTAATAATAATAATAATAATATTATTATTATTATTATTATTTTTTGAGTTCTACTGACTCAATTACAATGTAGTATAATCAGATGACTCCATTAAGGCTCAAACCCACTCCTTTCCACATGGGAGTGTACATCGAGTGCCGCTTGACCACAAGGTCTTTGGCTTATTATTATTATTATTATTATTATTATTATTATTAAAGAAAATCTAGTTGGCTTTCCATGTCATATTGCAATGAGGGGAATTGCATGGATAAAACATGGTTTTAGATGTTGTTTTGACTTTGTGAGATGGATACACTCAAGAATTAAGATTAAACATTGTAAAAATACTGTATAACAAAAGAGTAATATTTTCCTCCATCTCATTTTATGTATTTAGCTCATATATTTTTTTATTTTAATATTTATTGTAATATTTAGTTTTATTTTTAAAAAATGAAACTAGTAGGAATATTCATTTGCATATTCTCCTTCAAGGAAATGGAATCAATGTATCATTTACGCAGGCTTTACAGTACATAGAAAGTGAAATCCATGAGTACATCAAAAGGCATTATAATGGAAGATAGAATATAATTATTGGATCACTGTTCTTAGTTTTCATTTTTCAACACTAAAATCATTTCACAATATGGTTTGTTGTGTTAGACTCCAAGTCAGCGCTTTGTTTCGTGTGTGTATATATACACAAAGTACAGACGTATTGAATCATAGGAGAACAAGTTTTTAGGGAAAAATTAAGAACCAATCTTAATTTTACATTTGAAAAAACTCAATGTACTAAATCAGATTTTTTTAAAAAAAAAGCGCAATGGCATTTTTGTAATTATCACCCATTTTAATATGCAAACTTGAACACTAAAATATGTAATTTTTTTTTAGACTTTTTCAGGTTTACACATTTAGTATTAAAAGATTGCACTTGCAAAATGTAAAAGTGCCTTGCACTTAGGATTTCGATTTTAGAGTTTATGACTGCGTTTTGGTTTTATTTGGTTTAGTATTTCACTTTTTTTTTTTTAGTACTTAGGGTCTAGCATTTACGGTTTAGATTTAAAATTTAGCTTTTTCATTGATTTTATAAAATTTATCAGGTTTGTATTTTTTTTTTTTTGAAAACTAGATTTGCATATTTAAGTGTTAAAGTTTGCATGGTGAAGTTGATGATAATTATAAAAATGTCACCGTGTATTTTTTTTAATCTGATCACATCCGTCAAATTTTTTACCACTGTTGCAAAAATCCCCGCCTAGGCGCTAGGCGCTCCTAGACCGAGGCGAATTGCTCGAGTTAGGTGACCGGCCGCCTAGCGCCTAACTCGACCGACTGGGCCGAATTTGGTCGAGTTAACTCGCCTAACTCGATAGAGTTAGCCGAGTTAACTCGAGCGAGTCGGCCTTGTTAATTTTATTATTATATTTATATATATTTAAATTTATTTATTTATACAAGTAAGAGAAGTACGATATATATATATATATATATATATATATATATATATATATATATATATATATATATATATATATATATATATATA